>NC_052667.1:5875217-6176413 GCF_016802725.1 Solenopsis invicta
TTTCGGATCAGTCTGTTTATCACTTTCAAAGTGAGAAATGATAATGAAATCGACAGTGTTGAAATTCCAGTTTCGTGACAAGCAACAAGTAACAAGCAACACTTGACACTTCAGATTGAAAGAACTTGGAGCCATGTATGCCAGTTGGAGAAAGATCAAGATAAAAAATGTTCAATGTTAATAAGCTAGAAAATTGCGAACATAAAGGGAAAAAAATCAGTCTCATTATTTTATTAACTGATCATATATATCGGAAAGAAACACAAATTAAATACACATCTGCATGAATCGCTATAACTTACAATCATTTCAGCAACGCAGCGACCACGTATTACCACGGGGGTTATAAATTCGTGTAGCGACGTGAATTAACGAGGTAAACAATCGCGCATCATCCTTTTCTCCCCCGATATTTGTAAAAAAAAAAATAAAAAAAAAAATAAAAAACGGAGCTCTGTTTATTGTTAATTATGACGTGGGATTCCGCGGCGAACCGACCAGCAATTTTATTATTTTAACGTGTGTCCCTTTCAAAGTTTGTCAGGCGTGTGAGTACAGCGCGTTTCAGGTTCGCCGGGCCGGCGAGAAACTCGGCTGGGCTGTCAGCTGTCTCCGGCTCGCGCTACCGTAACGAAGACAAAACGTTATGGAGATGGTCGTGCGGAACGGACGATACGGGAACCCAGCTGAACCGAGCGACAAAACCCCGCTCCCCAGACGCGACGCTCGATTTTCCGCCATTGGCGTGAACGTCGCGCGTCGGCTATGAAACGAGGATCCATTGACAAGAAGAACTGAGCCGTAGAGGATAGAGCCATAAGATCGAGTCCATAGATCTAGCTAAGAGCTCGCCCGTAAAACGACCTGCTTTAGGCGATTCATCTTCCGTGTCTTTGTAATTCGCATCAAGATTCAAAACAGTATTCTATTTATAATTTTTGTATTTATAATATATTTATTTGTATGATTGATAATTTCAATCATGAATGATTAAAAGGTTTTCCACAAAAAAAAATAAACATGCTTATTTTTTTAAATTTGGAGTTATGGCACCGAATCATTCTCTGTCAATAGTGTCACATCATAAATAATTTTGCTTAGATCATAAATGATTAAAAGGTTTTCTACAAAAAAAAATAAATAAATAAATAAACATGTTTATTTTTAAAAAATATGAGTTACGACATCGTATGATTCTCTCTCAACAGTCACATCATAAATAATTTTGTTTTTGCAGGAATTAAACAGAAACCGAGAAATATAAATAGGTAGGAAATATAAAATTTCTAGCAAGAACCCCTTCCCCCCCCCAAGCAAGTCTAAAAGTTATTTATTTATTTTTTATTGGACTCCTTAACATATTGATTCTAAATTCTAAATTTTTATTCGTAAATGTATTATATGTTCGAAGAAAAATATAAAAGAATATTTTTGTTGGGAGTAACTTGTAAAATTTTATAAATAAAAAGAAAAATTATTGCTTTATATATTTTATAATATTTCCTTGTTTATCTTGCATCAGAAAAAATAAATGCTAAATTTTAGTAAGACAAATAGATAATAAATATAAAATTCCCTCAAGAATATCAAATAAAAGTTATTTTATTTTAATTTTAAATGGGTTCTCAAAATATTAACCAAAGTCTACGATTTTATTTATACAAAGAGAAATGTAAAAGAATATTTTTATTAAGAACAACTTGTAAATTTTTGTAGTATAAGAAGTGAAAAAATTATTGCTTTATATTTCCTACTTCATTTTTCATCATTATTAATGTTATAAAAAAAGTAAATGTATTGATATAAATAAATATAAATTTTCCTCAAGAACTCTTTTTTTAAGTATTATTTATATTAAATTCAAAAGTTGTTATTTTGTAAAGCAGAATTATTCATAACAATTATATTGAATTATTAAATTAATTTAATATTTTATTTATGAACTAAATTTATGATATGAAAAGAATTATTATTTTTTTTATGAAAGAATATATTTTTTCTTTTATATTTTTTTTTACATAATTTTTTAACTTGGAATAAAAGTTACAAGTTAAAAGCTATATGTTTGAAAAATAATTAGTTGAAGTTAAATCATTTAAAAATAACTAAGTTAAATTAAAAATTAACTTTATTTAATTTTTAACATTTTATTAGTCACTACCTACTCATGATTATTTATGTAATGTATTTATAATAGAACATTATCCTAACAAGATGTTGTTGTCATAACAATAATTATACGATATCATACGCCTTTAAAGTATATACTTGTTGCGTAATACCAAAAAACAGAAGAATCATAAATACATGCGTAGAAAATACGTCGCAAAACGCATGCGGGAAATAATACCAGAACCTAGACATCTTATTCTTGTAAATTTATTACTCGATTGTTAGGTTAGCAAATCGTTTCAAGTCAAAACTTTAACAAGGAAAAGAAAAAGATATAGATAATCGATTATCTTCGAGAATAAAATTTACGTCAAGAGGACAAGTACCTCTTTCCTTACATTTGGCGCAAAGCTGCCTCCCTTGATTGACAATAAAATATGCGACAACGGAACAAGCGTTTGTCGTTTCGAAAACAATATGGCGCATGCATACAATAGACTATGCAACGCGGGCCCTTTTCGCGCCACGATTCGGCGTCGACGGATGCACGCATCTGCCACTCGTTTCCCGCCGCGGCGACGCGACGTCGCTCCGCCGACACCGTCGATTTCTTCCAGAAACGGTGATCAGACGATCGCACTTAATCAGCCGTTTGACTTTCACCGCGCGTATCGGTTGCCGCCCAAAAATTTCGCCGCGGACTCACCTTTTGAACGCAGCTGCGGCCTGCGGCTCGCCAAGCAGCTGGATCCTACAAACTCATGCGCGAATACACGTGTTTACATGATATATTTGCGTGGGCGTCTCCCCCTCCTCGGAGCGGCGAGTTCGATCGCCAAGACGTTTGAAAACGACGGAGCGCCGGCGTTTCCGACGTGCGCGTTTGAAAATCCCAAAATTGCAGGGCGATATATACGAATAACGCGAATATAACGCGAGGCAATTGCACTATTTGACCATATTTGACTCAGACGACCGTTCTCCGTGTCGGCGGTTTGAAGTTTCATTCAAACGATAGCGTTGCCAACCGCAAGAACCGAAACGACCGGGAAGTTCTATCTCTTTGAGCGGGAAATTTGAAAATGCCGATAGAACGCCATGACATTTTGCTTCGTGATTTTTACAATAAAAATTGTTTTGTTCTGTAACAAAATACAATGAAGATATATGAAATTAAAGTTAAACGCAGCTTGGATGGCAGTACAAAATCTATTTTTGCTTTTGTTATATCTCTATAAGCGCCAACATGTTCCTAAAATATCATACAAATATTATTAAAAATTAAAATAATATTAAAATAATATTTAAGAAGAGAATATTATTCAATATTTTTAATATTATTTTAATATAAAAATATTATGAAAATGGTCTAGGATTATTATTTTTGTTTTGAAATTAATGTGAATTATTATCATATAATAATTCACATTAATTTTTGAATAAAATGATAATTATCCAGAATATTTTTACCACCTCCGATTTTATATTATAATAAATAATATTGCAGCTCATAGGGATTCTCCGGCGTTCCTAAAACACCTCGATCGTGACTGTACACACACATTGTGCGCACGTGCTCGTCTCTAACCTCAAAAGTGCCCCGTCAGAGTTTGATGTGATACTTGGAAGAAACGTAGCGAAGGCCGAGATAGATATTTTGCTTTTGCAAATACCAAGCTTCGGCAATGGCGATGCAAGTACCGACCGACGTAGATGCCGATCAGATTAAATCTGTATGTATTTCCAACATTTGAGCGATATCGTTGTTACGCTACAGACTTGTATATACCCTAATGTCCATTTTCGTCAATGTAGATTAACTTTGGCCTCAGTTTAATTTACTCTATCTTTTTTTAATTTTAAGAATTAAAGATAAGTTAAACCGAGATCAAAATTAAACTACATCGGTGAAAATGGATATAAAAGTATACAAACGTTGGGCGAGTTACATTTAGGTTCGTTCTCGACGAGGCGATGTAAATGAACTACCCGCGCACAAGCGCGATGTAACCTGAGTACTATTTGTGTTCTACAGTTTCGAGACTTCTTAACTTCGTATAATAAACTCTCCGAGATTTGCTTTATCGACTGCGTAACCGACTTCACGGCGCGAGAGATTAGGCCGAAAGAGGAGAAATGCGCCCTGAACTGCATGGAGAAGTATTTGAAGATGAATCAGAGGGTGTCGCAACGTTTCCAAGAATTTCAGATAACTGCTAATGAGAATATCTTAGCCGCTAAGAGACAAGGTCAGACGAATTAATTTTATTGGTAGAACTGCAAGATGATTTTATTGTAAGCTTTTGTCTGAAGCTTCTTGTCATAAAATCAAAAGATTGCAACAAACAACACCTGTAAGTTGAATACCTCTCTACACGATAGTCTAATTGATTCAACATCTAATAGATACTTGTTCAAGATTTAAAAAAGAACTTTATTTTGCAATCAAGAAACATCGATTGTATAATAAATTGTACTCTATAATATATTGTAACATATATAAAATGTTGGACATGTAAATTATGAAAACGATGTAGTTAATGTACGTTAAATAAGTAAACTTGTTCTATCTTTTTCATATGAGTATGGAAGTATAAATTTGATTCTAAACCACATTAGTTTTAGATGTACTATAATTTTTCCCAGTTTCATAACATTTGCATATAAATATTACAATTTTTACAATATTAATTTATAACATACAAATAACTATATAAATTTATTAATTAAAAGCTGCAATAAAATGCTTATATATATTACAATTCCTGTAAAATCCTTTTGCATCATGTGATTATCATGAATATTAACATTCTTGAATTTTAATAACATAAGAATTTTTTATACAGAAAACTTGCATATATGTGTGCATATACATATACGCATATAATTCAGAAAAAAGATAAATAAATATGTATACGTATACATTTAACTAGATTTGGAATGTCCAAAATCAGGAAACTTTGGCCTTCCTTGTACTTCAATATCCATACTTTCGCTTTCCCATTCGAACGAAGAAAATGTTTGTACATTTGCTTGTACAGAACCAATTTTTTGCACCTGATTTATGATTTGAGAATTGTAGCTCGTGCTAGAAATCTGAGGTTCTTCGGTTTGCATCGTAGAATCTGAGTTCGGCGAATTTGGAGGTGTTTTACGCAGTCTCTTGTAGTCTGAGAATCTGTTCAACGACACTTGGTCTACGCACACGGCTTGCGTAGTATGTCGCGTTTTGTATAGTATCGGACAACCTTGATCGCCCTTCATGCTTAAACTGTACAAATTGGCGAGTCGACGTAACTTCTCTCGCTCGGGTTGCCGCATAGGATGGAGCTTCAGCTCGCTCTGTGTGGGATCTTGTAGGAATCGCGAGACTTTTTCGTTGGCCGACGTTATGATAGAGTAACCGGGTTTGTTGTCAACGTGACGTCGCCCGGCACGGATCTCTCTACCGCTCAGACCCTCGCGAATGCGTTGTATTCTCTGTCTGTAGTTTTTCTTGGCCTCCGCAACCGAATGCTCGCCGTGCAGCATCATTTGGAAGGTCGGATCCGACGTGGCTTTGTCGTCGCTGGTGCTTTCCCCGTCGTCTCGCCAACTTGACTCTCCGATCCAATCGGACTGTTCGTCATCTCCTGCAGAGAATTACATATGTAATTTGTAATACGTGATATAAAGTTTACTTTTTTTAGCTGAACTTGCACACTTTATCTTTTCTCTTTTTCTTTCCAATGAGAAAAGTAAAGTAGATGAATTGTGCAAGAAGTTTAACTAAAAAAAACAGGACTATTTTCTGTACTTGACACTATCTTCTAACGTACCTTCTCTATCTTCATCGTTGGTAATGAGACCTGCTTCAGAGTCGCTGGACGAAATGCTAGAACTAGATATACGAGAACAGTCCACGGTGTCCTCGCCTTGTATTTTATCGCGATTTTTCGGCTTTGCATTTTTAGTTGGTTTAGACACTCTCATTTCACAGTCTATTGAACGCTCTCTACACGATCTTTTACGTTTTCCACACCTGTGAATGTGAAAATTAAGCAAAGCATTACTTTGTGTTGTATAAATAGAAAAGATAAATAATTATAAAGAATTTGTTTCTTTACCATATAGCGCTGTATCTATTTTTGCAATCGCTTCGAAAAATACGTTTTTTTCCGCCGAATGTCGAAGTCGACATAATTGCTACTGCTTGAGAAGTGGACGCGTTAGAGTCGGAATCGATCGCCATTCTTTTGAACTTCCTCTTGCGTCTGGTGTTCGCTCTTGGCACAAAATTTTCATTTACCGAATCGCTCTCAATGTTACTGACGTTATTCAAGTTTGGAAAGTGCGCGAAACGTTTTGTCTGATTGGTGTCGTCGCTGTCGGACTGATATTTCGTAACATTGGCAGTCTTTGGAATGCGAATTTCGCAAATGGAAGATGAGCTGTCATCCGAATGTTTGTTCATGCTTAAAGCCGCTAAAAAAATATACGTCAATTACTCACACGTTAAGCCTTGCGCATAATAGAGAAGTATTAGATACTAGAAATAGGAATTAAAATTGTAGTATCAGTATTCTCAATAAATATTAAACGTAAAGCACAACGGATACAAATAAGACATAAATGCATCATACAAGATACAATTAACATAACCAGTGATGGGTAAAAATACTTTTAAAATGTATCTAGAATATCTACAGGTACTACAGATACACAAATTAAAATGTACTTCAAAAGTATCTTAGATGCATATCAGATACTTCAAAATTATATTTCATCGTAATATGCACATAAAATATACTAAATAAATGTTTATTAATGTTAGTAACGTATAACAAATTGTCTGCAATGATCTAACTAAAAATATGGACGAACGTGATAAACACACAACGCTAATTTAGAACGATGTAGGTTACTATCATTGTCATAGATTTTTTTAATAAAAATTTCTGGAAACATGATGACTTGTGGCAAACAAATATGACTTACATAAATATGAAACATAAATGAAATTTCCACACTTCATAAATAAATTTTACACACAAGTATCTGTTAAATTTAATTGTGAAATAATATTAAATAATAATTAAATTATTATATATTAATTTAATAGTGCGCGAAAAACAGGAAAATATTAAAGAATTCTCCAATCGAATTCATAATTACAGAATAAAAAAAAGAACAGTTATTCTTTGTGTATTACATGTTTCATCACTCTATCTTTTTTAGCATTCAGTATGATACAATATTGCAAACACTTGTTATCCGGTTAATCCGAAAACTACTTCATTTGTTTTTATTAGAAATTAAAAAATCCTATCGAAGTTATCATCATTTAATGGATCTGAAAATGTATTTGAAAAATAGTTCAGATATTGTGTCTTAGTATTTAGATACAGATTCAAATACTCCATTTCGAATGTATCTAAGATACACAAAACGTATCTCTAGGTGATTCATAATACTACCCAACACTGAACATAACTTATTATTTATCTACAGTGTTTTTTATTAAGGAAACTGATAAAATTTTAATATCTATTCCCAATATCTAATATTCCATTCTTTTTTGTGCACAGAGCCTTACTTTAACTCTCGACGATTACATGCAATTAATGTCTAACTTCTTTATGCCATAAAGATTCGTTTTCTACAAAGATTATCTTGATAATAGCTCCGGCAGCGTGCCTCGCAGAGGTAAACAACTGTGACTGTTGCGTAGGATGTTTAGGATATTTCTTGTTATTTTTACTTTACTCCAACGTTTCGTTCGAATAGACTTTTAGGATTGCATCGGAATTGTCATCCCATACACTTACGAATATTCCCCGTGGAGCGGGCCCTCCGCCTGATGCCCCATCTGCGCCTGAGATTCGCACTGTTGCTGCTCTCCTCCAGTGCCAAAGTCAAATCGTGCACAAGAGCCTCCATTTTTACTCTTAGATCCGCCGGTACAGCTTTCAGAACACGCTCCATTTGAAGGATGCGTTTTTTGCTGCAAAAAGAAAAATATCGGGTAAAACTTGACAAACTCTACTCCAGCCAGCCGATCCGCGTTTAATCAAACACGAGCATTGATGTCGCGACGTGAGCCTACATGGCGACAGGTTCACTCTACCATCTCGCGACATTCGACTTTCAGACTCCTAAAATAATAGCTCTAGGCGACTTCCACGTCTACATGCTTGATGCCGCGCCCCGCCGCGTCCATCTCTCAATTATACAGCCATTAATTCGCTCATGTCGACTCGCGACTCCGCGCGAGAAATGCAGAAACGAGCAGGTCTATTCACATTCTGATCGTGTGATCGTTTGCTACGGCCTGGATCCGTGCCGGGTGACGAGCGACGTGATTAAATTGCGATCCATCTTCGGAGAAGTGTGACGATCCGTTTCGGCGTCTCCGAGCGGGCGACGGGGAACGCGATGCGTAACGACGTGCGGCACCGAAAAGTGGTGTCCATCGAGGACGCATCCGCGCGATACGTCAATCGCCGAGGAGGGGGTCAAAACAAATCGTGCGATTGCGTCGGGCTTTTAACTCTCGTCAGCGTGTGTGATAATACGTAACATCCTGCCGCTCACCTCTTACAAGTAATGTCCATGAGTCTCGCCTCAAAACTGTCTCATTGTCGGAACCCGGTCCGCCCTGTCGATCGACGATGAAAATGAAAAGGGAGGATCGCGACGTCGAACAGTCGGGTGTACGGGGGCTGTCAGATTGCCCAACTATTTTCCAGCCGTATGCTCGTACGTTGCCCAGAAAGCGACGTTTGTTCGATGTCACGCGTGACCGCGTCGATCGCCTCATGAGAACCCGTCTTCCTCTCGCTCGGAGGAAATCCCCGGCCGGACGCTTTGCCGTTCATTCGTAGATGACTAAAGCGTTTATCAATGTTCTGGGCGAAGTCGTCGAAGAACGCAGAGAGTAGAGAACCCTGGCGAAAAATTTTCTTTGAATTTTTATGCGAATTGGAACAATTTTCAGAAATGCTGACTGTCTACATTCTTTTTTGGAATTTTTCATGCATGTGAATTCTGAGATAATCTAGGGTTTCTCATTTTAGGATTTATGAAAAATAAACTTCGAACTTTTCCAGATTCTATAAGATTTCATCAAAAATTATAGAATGACAATTCTTAGATTATGTCAAAATTTATATACAGAACTCTCATTTTTAAGTAATTTCTTACTTCTGTAGGTTTCTCTCTGTTTCTGTCATTTACTCTTTATAATTCTTTATTTCTACCTTATTATTCTTAAATTTAACTTTTCTCTCAAAATTTTTCTCAGAACTGTTTACTATAAATTTTTCAGAATTTTTATATAATTTTATAATTTTGTAAAAATGTCTCAGATTTTTTATATCTATAAATATAAGAATACTTAAGAATTTGCAAGTATAAAAAATTCTAGGAAAAGATGTAAACATTTCTAAAAAGTATTTCAATTTATACATATAGAAAATTTGAGAAATTTTTTAAAAAAATTATAAAATTTAAAAATTTTGAAAAATAATTATATAAAAACTTTCGAAAAAAATTTTCACCAGGAGAAAGTTGAATTTTGATTAGAGCAATAATGCAAAAAAAGAATAGCAAATAGCAGGTGACAGGAAAAAAAAACAAATGAGAGTTCTAAATGTCTAGAGATTTATATCTATTTTTGCCAATGTAGAATTCAATTTCAGTTTAATTTCTATTTTTTTAAGAATCAGAAAAAAACATAAGAAAATATTTTACACCTTAATAAAAAGACAGAAAGCAAGTTAATCTACACTAATAGAAATGGACATTAGAGATTTGACCAAACTCGGATTAACTCTTCCAAGTATTACCTGTTATACTTTTTTTAAATAGAATTATTAATTTTATTTATTACAGGAAAGTAGATGGATTGAGAATGTGCAGTTAAAAATTTGGTTAAAAATAAACCTGGCTGGTTGAGTTAATTGCTGATTAAGTCATTCCCTCCATTGATTTGCAGTATATTCTTTTCAAAAATCATGAACAGGGACGATAAGATTTTCCATTTGTAACAACGTACAGTATTTCAACCTGCTTTATTTAAACAAAATACCAGAATTAGGTAAGTTAATGTTTTTTTTTAATAAATTAAGTGAAAGTTAATAGCTTATAGAATTAATTAAAAAAATAAAAGTTACACGAACAAAAAATGAACTAGTTAAAAATTATGTTAAGATTAAATTAAAAGTTAATTTTGAAAAGCATTATTCATATTAAATTAGAAATTCCCAAGTTTTTAAAGTTAAATTACTCAAAACGTTACAATATGAATCAAACAAATTTAATATATTATTTGTGAATTAAGTTTATATGAAATAACAAAGAAATATTATTTTTCATGTATATATTTCTTCTAATTTTTTTTCTTTCACACAAATAATTTTTTAACTTGGGACAAAAAGTGAATAAAGTTTATGCTTTTCCAAAATAACTAGTTGAGGTTAAAAATAAAATCATTAAAAATTAAATAAAAAACTATTAACTTTTTTAACTTTATTATTTAACTTAACTTTTTAACTACTTGTTACTCAAACCTGCAAAATATATATTATCAAACAGCGTACAGAAAAAACTGTGTTAGAGCGTTTAATTAAATTTTTGTCACCAAAGCCAGTTGTGAATGAATTCCATGTTAGGTGCGTTCCGAAAATCATTAAGAAATGACGTTGGGTAAGCTGCGAAATGGACGCGCGTCTTGAAACCCGGGCGGCGTTTAGAACGCGGCATGAGCCCAGTGGCACGGCCATTTCCGGTACTCTGTACGCGCAGGACAGACGCTCAGCGAGTGTTTCGGAGTGGCTCGGCGCCGACCTTTTTCGCACGGAATCCGCGCGTAGGCCGCGAACGTGGCGCACAGGCTCGGCGGTTCTCGTTGCGCGAGCAGCGCGAACGGGTTAGACACGACAGAGTGATGCGCGTTCGCTCGTGGACGTGTCCGACGAGCGCGGTTGTGTAAATAGCGCGCAGTGGTCGTCTGCGCACGCCCGGTGCGCATCCGCGGCCAGATGAGCGCGCGATCGCGCCAGCCAGACGCGAGGTTCGCGAGGGGACTGTGAGACGCACACAAGAGAGAAAGAGAGAGGTAGTGAGGGGGGAGGGAAAGATAGAAAGAAAAAGAAGAGCGTGACTGGTGCCGAGGAGTAGCTGTGGTGTTTGCGATAATTGCCAATCTATTTGACGGTGTCCGAGTGAGGATACGAATCGATAACTTTAATCATTGACTGGCGGTCGAGCGGCGTAGAAGGCAGTCTATTTCGCGAGACACCGGTGGCCGCTTCACTCCGACATGGACGGCGCGAACGTGAATGGCGGGAACGCGGCGGTGCCGTGTGAGGATCCTAACCTCGCGAGCGGCGGCGGCGGTGCTGGCAGTGGTGGTGATACGAGTGCGACGGCCGTGCCAAAGGCGGAGACGCAGGACTCGAGCGGCAAAGCGACGGCCGGTGCGGGTAATACGGACGCGCAGGAGGTGAACGGTGAGGTGAGGGGCAACACTAGGAAGCACGCCACGCCGCCGTCCCGCAGGAGGATGAAAAAGTTCAAGGCCAACTCCACGAGCGCCGCGGAAGGTGACGCAACGCCGGTAACGACGGCGCCCGGGACGAGGGGAGGACGCAAGCGTAAGCTCTCAGAGTACGAGGATGCCAGTTCCGAGGGCTCTGAGGAGTTCAATGGATTCGACGCCCAGGGACTTGAATTGCAACCGGGCAGCAACGTTCTAAAGAAACTCATTGGTAAGATTCGTTGTTGTGATCATCACACTCTTGATTGTCAACAGCAAGTCTGTGCCTAAAAATATCTTTATTTAACATGTAGTACGCTTCTCAGAATTGTTGAGTAAGTTGAAAGAGATTTTTATGTATTTCTTTGTTTACTATCGAATTTCTGAAAAAGATATTTTGCTTGTTACTTTTATTTCAATTCTATATCCAATTAATAAAAATTTGATGTATTATTTTCTATAATTTTTTAAATTTTTAATATTGTATATTTTTATTCATTAAAATCATTATATTAACAATTTTAAAGTTAATTGCTTTTTTCTGTATTGTGCTCTGTATTACCTAGTTTACATATTTTACATGTTTGTATTGTCTATATAAAAAATATTTATGTATTGTTTATCTAAAAAACATTTATATGTAATCTTGAAATATACGCTCCACACTAGTCTTTGGTTAGAAGGCTAAACTAGACTAAACTAGAAGGCTAAACAACACTAAAATTTAGTTTAGAAAATTAAATAAGTGGTCAAAATGTTACAGAGAAAAGTTTATATGATAATTAAGATGTAATGTATATTGTTATTTTTTTCATAAAATATAAAATGATTAGATTTACATGTATATATATGTGAATTTATGAATTTTTTGACATAAAAATAAGTAGTTTTTAATATGTATAATTTTTAATCAATAATCGTTAAACTTTGTAATATGATATTAGTAAATAATAAAAGTAAAATAGATGTGAACAATTATGTTACATATATATTCATATTGGAAAAAGATTATAGTGAATTATTGAATTTGGAAAAGCTTCAGTAAGGGGAATCAATGCCTAAGACAAACAATTTATGAGATTATGATTTAAATCATTTTCAATACAAGCGGAACAGTTTCAATTCATTGAATCTTTATCAGCTGCAGCTAATTTGACAATTAATATATCATGCTATCTTGTGCCTTTACAACAATTAATATGTCTTTTTATTGAAACTAACAAATGTCTTGTTTATTATTCAATTTCCTGAATAGATGCTAATGTAAAATATTGTTAAAAAAACTGAATTGTCTGAATTTTAATTTGTTAATAATAAAATATTACATTCACATGAAGATCTTGTGTCGGATCTTATTGGCTTCTTGTTTCGTTTGATTTTTATTGTTATTACAATTCTATCATGGTACTAAACTTAACCAACAATGTGTTAACATGCTTGCAGTTTTATCATTTAATTGTTACATTTTTCCTATTGAATTTAGTTATGATGCAGTATCCACCTCTTTGTGAAGAGGACCTCTGTCAGTTTGGTATGATTTTTGTTAAATTGTTTTAATTGTAATCTTGCATTGGATTGTGAATTTATTGTAAATGTACTCAAAATCTAAACTGAATTATTGTCTTGTATATACCATTTGTATCATTGCATTATTAATCTAGTAATTTTGATCATGTTAATTTACAAGAAAATTTGATGTTTTTTAATGCTGCGGTCGATTTTATTCATTGTCATTCTTGTGACTGTTCCGTTCCTCAAAACATGCTTTATTTGTATGGTTTTTTAAAAAAATGTTTTTGGATATTTCTTTGCTTTCAATTGTTGTGTTTTCTTTACTATCGCTATTGTTTATTATTTATTTTGTCTAAAAGATCAAAATTTGAATAACGAATAATTTAATGTCTATGTGGGCGTTTAATCTTTTCTTTTAAGATTTTATGTGTATCATTTCTAAAATTAATCTTTTTCTATAAAGATTTTCTAATTAGTTTCATGATCAGTTATTAGAATTTTATTCCATCCAAAATCGTAGATTTTATCTTTCAAAATTTATCAAAATTTAGATTAATTCAGTGTTCAGTGATGATTAAATAAATAAATATAAGAATAGAAATTCTATTTAATGTTATTTATGTACTTTTTAAATTTTGTTTTAATTGTTTTTTTTCCTTTGACCTACATAAGAGGTGTTACAATTTTTATAATTGATGTTATATACAACATTATTATTTAAGTTGTTAGGGTTTTTTTGAGCTTTGATAAAAAATTAGAGAAGTTTAGAATAGAAAAGTTTGCATTTTATGCATTATTGTTCTTCTAAAATGATTTTTATTTTTATTAGGAGCTAATTATGAATTTAATGTGCTTATAGCTGAAGCAGAAATAGCAGAGGCACAACTTGCAAAACGCATAAAATATTCGTCGAGAATTTTTGATACTAAAGAGAAGGTAGACGATAGTCAAGAGTTTGACAGTACGAAAACTTACGTTTTTGAAACGGACAGTTTTGGTCATTTGGAAACGTCAAAGATTAAAAAGGAAAAAGAATCCGATAGATCGGAAACAGATTCTATCGATATACCAAATAGCATAGATTCTGAAGTGGAGCCAAGCAAAGTTGAAATAACTTCTATTAGATCGGCAAATTCTTCGTCGGCAGCAAGTAGTCCCTCCGCAACGTCGCAAAGATCAAAAGGTAGTCTCGTTTCTGGTGGTGGTGCCAGTCCAGGAGGAAAACAAAAAGCTCCCATTGACATGTTAAATCCTTTATACAGAGAGCCATTTAAATATGGTTGGAAGCGAGAATTAGTGTTTAGAGCTAGTCATGACTCTTCCTTAAAAAAAATGGCTGATATATATTACTACACACCAAAGGGGAAAAAAGTTAGAAGTTTTAGAGAGGTTGCAGAATCTCGTAAGTATGCAGAAGAAAATGAGTAAATCAGAATTTATATTCAAATACATACATATATTGAAATTATGATCTTTGTTACAGTTAATTCAAAGGAGTTGACCATTGACAATTTTACATTCTTTAAAGAACCTCTTGGGCTTAATGATCCTGAAAAGGAAATTATTCGAGATGCTAAAAGAGCACGAGTATGTTTTTAATTGTTATATTTATTATTATAAAATATCATGTAAATGTATTTACTTGTTTTAAAAATTTTCAACTTATATATATATATATATATATATATATATATATATATATATAATATTTAATATATTATTGATCATTATAGGGATCTCTGGGACCAGGAAAGAAGTATAGTAAGAAAGTTTCAGCGGCAGTGAAAAAAGCAATACAGGAATCTGCGGCAAGAAAACCAGTACAGGAACCTGCAACGAGAAAATCGTTGCCACATGAACCCAGTACGTCAAGAAAACAACCAGTACAAGACCCTCCAGCTTCTACACCTGCCCCTGAAACTTCAAAACATGTTGCTGCACCTGTACCGACACCTACAAAGGCAGCTAAATCAGCAAAAACACCTCCAGCATATAAAACAAAAACAACCGCAAAGAAAACTCCTCAAATAAGTACGTTCTTACATTCAAAGACATTTATGTATTTTATATTGTTTTTTATTATTTATTTAATATTTGCTTAATGATTTAATACATAATTTTATATTAACTTAATACATATTATCATATTAACTTATACATAATTTTATATAAACTGTATTAATTTAATACATAATTTTACTTTTCTTTGTCTTATAACTTTAAATGAATACAATTAAAAAAATATTTTTTAAAATAATTATAAATAATTAATAAATTAAATAACGAAAAGCTTTTGTATAAATAAAATTCGATAACTGATTATTATTATTATTAATTTGAGCTATTTGAGTATTAATTTGAGCTAGAGTCGAGCTATTTGAGTATTAATTTGAGCTAGAGTCGAGCTATTATTATTGCCGTGATTTTTATGTAACGCAGATTTAAATGTTCATCGAATTTAATAATTAACATGTATATATACATAATGATTAACATACCTACAAATGTTTTAATCTTTTACTAGCGGTCTTTCTCAGTATTGTATAAATCGTTAAAATCGCAGATACAATAAAATTTAAAATTGTTTATATGTAACGTAACATCCGTTTTTTTTTTGATGGGATGACATAATTTGGCACTTTATCTTTATGGCCCTATGATCATGCTACTTTTGTTATATCTGTTGATTATTACTATCACTAATCGCATGGTCGGACGTGAATAATTTTCTCCCGTGAACGGAAGCTGTCGTGAGTCCATCAATTTTTTTTCTTTAATTTTGTAAAATAATAGCTTTCTTAAATTTGTAAAATAATAGCTTTTCTGTATAATTGTCATTCTCATTAATTTATTCTGAAAATTTTCTCAGAAATAAAATCATCAGAAGAAAGTGAGATGCTTCCACCTCAACGGAGTACGGCGAATACGAGACGAAACCAACAAGCAGTTGAGAAGACTATACCAGTCAAAACTAAAAGATTGATAACGTAAGTATTTTAATTATTTAATTATTTAATTTTCCATATATATATATTTAATGCGTTGCATTGGCAATACTGATTTAATAAAGAAGGTGAAATCTATTTGAAAGAAAAATAAGATTATTAAAATATTTATGAAGTAAAACATAAAATTTTAGATCTTTTGCTCGTTGTAATGTATAATTTGAAACAAGAAAGAATTTAATTATGTATAAAAGAAAGTATGTAGCAAAAATGCTTTTAAAATAACACATTAAGCAGTTGAAAATTTATATGTAACAGAAATTGTCTTACGTTTAATGTTTAAAATAATACTATCGGTCAGAAACGCATTTTAAAATACGCGTACACGGGTACACATGACGCGTTTAGTTCTTTTACACGTTACATCTAACTCTGATACGAACGGGTAATACATGTGTAAATGATTAGTACACACGAGTACACAAATAATTACAAAACATTTTAAATTACACCGTTCTACATCATATGACATATAGGAATGTCTTGTATTTACTTATACATACGCACGCACTCTCATGTATTTATTAATATCCTAATACAATACGTTTCGTTGATTTTTTGTTTGTATTTTTTGTTTACATATAAATTTTTTGTTTTTACATTTGTTCAAAAATTCAAAAATATTGAATATTTTATTTATATTATGTATTCTATTCAAGGTCTTTCACCTCGTACTTGGTTAACTTAGCCTTTTGAAACAACTTGTGTATGTTTAGTTATTTATTAAATGAAACATTTATTTATGATTATTGATTTATTTACTAATTTATTTATGTTCTAAATACACGTATGATTTGTGTACTTGTGTAATATGTATGAGTTGGTACACATGTTTATACATATAAATGTAAATAATTCATGTACTCGTGCACACGTGAAATAAGGATCTCTAATTAAAATGTATAATCAATTTTATCAATTTCAATTAGTTCAATCAACAGATTGAAAATAATTTTATTATGGCATAATATTTAATGAAGTATTTTGTGTTTTATTGAGAAGATAAAAATATTTTAAAAATATATTTTTTTAGATAAATTATTTTTATGATACCAGAATTTTACATTTTGAACAATTAGGAGATGCAATAACATATTAATTAAATTTTTTTATATAAAGCATAAAATTTATGCATATGCATAGGTTTTTATTGCATACTCAAATATATATATATATATATAAATAAAAGTATGCGGATAATTTGATGGCTTTTAATTTTAAAATGCATGCAGTATATAATATGTATGTACAATAATATAGCATGTATGTACATACAAAAGTTGCTACTTTTTGCTAGGAGAGAAGTTTATTCTATAATTCTTATAACATTTTTCCTTTTGATCCTATTTCATATATCCTTAATGGGAATCTTGTGTTTTTTTTCCTGAATTCCTTTCCCTATCAACGCACATCTTACAGGCCCAAAGTTCAAGAGCCATGCAGCATAAGATGTTCAACAAGTATGGGATTAATACCAAGCTTACAATGTCGAGTTTGTCTCTGTTTATATCATCCTGAGTGTGTCGATGGCATGGAATTTGCAGGCAATGATGAATATGTCTGCAAGGTAGGTTTGCTGTGCAGTACAGTTTAAAAAATTTTATTAAAATTTGAATCCTTTGATTGTTATTGACGTTTATGGGTTTTCTTTCACTTTATTAAGATGATTTTAGTAATTAGTATTTATCAATTTTAGCAATTAGAAATTAGACGATTGTAACATCTACATTGTTAACGTAGAGATTTAGTTTATACAAACATTGGAGGTATTTTAGTTTAATGGGTCAAAAAGATTGATTTCTTTTTTAATCAGTCTTTATTCTTCGTTTTTAGTTGATTATCATTTTATTCACCATTGCAATACATAATTTATTCTAGTTTAATCGATAACCATATTTGTATAAATTAAAATAAATTTTGAATTGTTGGTTAAGATTAGCCTGAAGGATGCAACTATATATATATATATATATATATATATATATATATATATAAACTAATATGTAACTCAGGACTTTTGAAAATTTAAACAACAATTGAGAATAAGGCTAGTGAGAGTCAGGGTATAGGTGCTCAATCAAAATTATTAATGTTATAATTATTTATTCCTCTTAACTGAAATCAATTTACAAACAGACACTGAATGCTTGCATCATTTGTATCTCGCTATTGAAAAAATTTATAATAGAATTAATATCTTCCGGAACGATGTACAATTTGTGATTTATTTGAATTGTAATAGTTGACTCGCTGCTAATTTATTTGTATTTTTATTTAACGTGACTTTATCTTCTATTATTTTCGTACGTACGTATGTATGTATGTATGTATGTATGTATGTATGTATGTATGTATGTATGTATTTATTTATTATTTGTATATTCTTATTGTGACACACCGCTTGACTTTCTGTGTATCGTTAAAGATGTTATAATCCGAGCAACTCGATTTACATACTTGAGACAGTGAGCACGCATTGTTATGGAACTCTTGAGTGTATACTTTGATAGGAGAAATTTATTTTATATTGACAAAAATTATCTAAGGCTTCATTAGTTTTCATTGATTCAAATGGGAGTGAGTCACGTAAATAAAGTTTTAATTAAAACAATTATTTACCATCTAAAATAAAATATACGATAGTTATATAGAAGTGTCATTTGCCGTGATAGTGCTACTCCAAAGCGAGTTGAAACGTTCGTTCGATTGATTGCGTTACTTCGTTTAAGGTGAATAAATAATTATAAAAACATTAATAATTTGCATCTATACTTCCGCTGACTCTCACTAGCCTTTTTCTCAATTGTTATACATACATATACGTATATAAGCAAGCATATCAGCTTTTGCTTACATTTTTATATTTGAATCAACTTTGCTAATGATGTTAAAATTGAACCGAAACATTTAATATATTTAATATATTTTATATATTAAATTATTATATATAAATTAATAATTTATAAAATATGATTGCGCATCGTTGTACTAGACTTTTATTAGTTGTGTACCATTTATTTGTCTTTAAATCTCAAGAGTTCTATTTTATTTGAGTATTGTTTTTTGAATTTACAAAATCTAAAATATTATTGCACATTTAAATAATTTTAATATTAAAATAATTAAAATTTTTTTGAATAATACTTATATAAATCTGTTGTAGAATTGTCAGCCGGATATTAAAGAATCTCATGTGCCAAACACTCCATCTTTAACACCACCTCCATTGATTCCGATTAGTATGTTAGGTGCACAAAATGCAAAATCGAAACAGACTAATTCATCTCCTCCGAAATTGCAAAGAATTCCAAAGAATTCCGACGGTACGGAAGCTCAAATGAGAAATTCTTCCAAAACTACCAAAACATCATCCTCAGTATCAAATTCACCCACAACTGTTGACAAAAAGGAAAGTACTTGGTTTCCTCAAACAGAGAATGAATTTTTGCAAAGTCACGATGGCACTATACCAAAACCGGCTCAAAATATTGCTGTGATGGGCGGCAAAAGATACATTGTAGTACCAAAAAATAACGCAATGGCAGTTCAACCGGCTATAACAGTAAAACCAGACAAAATTGGCGATAAGCCACCGATGCTTCAAGACGGTTCGTTTACCGACGTTTCAAATACTACAGATAATTCTGTAGCAGATCTATGTGCACCTCCGTCCTTAAATACTGATTTGCCTGAAAAAATAAATGTTACACCTGATAAAGAAGTCTTAAAAGATGCGATTCACCAGACAGATCTTGTATCTTCTATTACTACGGAAATGACTGAAACTCTTATACATGATGATAAAGATAAGAATGATAAAGATATTCCTAAAATAGATAATTCTGAAAATATATTAGAAAACGAATCTTTTACTGCTGATATAGAATATGCCTTAGAACAGCAAAAAGCTGAGTACATTTGTAGATCACCAGAAAGTAAATCTGCATGTACACCAGTACATACGGCAAGCGTTACAAATGCTTCTGAAGCAAGTGTAGAAATTGAAACGATTGAAACAGATCGGCAACAGCCGTTACCAAGTAAAGTGGGTACTGTAAAAAAGGTTAAAAGCAGCAAGTAAGTGAACATGCTTGAAACATATGCATTCTTGTTTTATTTTTGGGATGGAAACAATAAGTAATACCGTTCCTTTTTTTTTTAATTTGCTAATAATATAAATTTCCATAATGGTAAGACTAAGATTGGAATAATCACTTTTTACAATCAATTTGTTACCATTATGTATTACTTTTACGTTACTTTTGCTCGTTATGTAAAGAATCAACTAACAAGTTACATTTTTTAACGAGTAATGCATAATGGCAATGTGTTATTTGTCAAAAGTGACTATTCCAATTCTGGCGTTACTATTACAGTTATCAAAAATTGTAACATTATTACTAAATCGTTATTATAAAAAAATAAAAGTAATGGTAACTCGTTATTTATATCGCGTTACTTCCCATCCCTGTTTATTTCTTATTTAGAATATTGTTTTCAAATAATTTAAGTTACGGCAACTCTCTTTTGAGGTTTTGGCAGTTGCTTTGTGTACGTATTGTATTTACAATGTTTAATAAAAAAGATTTTCTATATAATAATCCACGCTTTAACTAATTATATAGAAAACTTTATATTCTTTTATTTTTTACTGTACATTAGATTTTACATGATGAAACATTTCAGGTTGTACATTAAAGTACTTTTATATGGCATCGCATATGGCAACAGATATTTTATTACCAATTTTATATTACAAATAAAGTATGATATGAATTTGTAAATGCAATATACACTGATGCTTATTATATTTGGAAATATAAAAATCGAACATTAAAAATGAATTTGATTTTATCTTATGACCGAAGCACACTGCCTTAGCTTCTTAGAAATATGGCCAAATTTATGACAAATATAAGAAATAAATAAGAAGTGCACCCCCGTTGGTTGTGATATTTTATGTAATTGTAGTATCAAGGTAAATTTTACAATTAATTTTACTCGATGTTGAAATGCACATTTATGTATAAATCTGAATGTTTACATTCATGCTGCAATTACAAAGTTACTAATAAGTGCTTCAATGGGAAAAATCTAATTCATTTTTACTTTTTATATTTGCAGATATAACGATGCTGAAACAAAAACTGTTAGTGCGTTTTCCTATAAATTCTCATAAAATCCTTTTCCTCTACTCCTATGTCCTTTTTATTTTTATATTTTTTTGTTTTGAATCTTTATAATTTTTTTTATAGGAACACATGAATTCTCAATCAAAAGTTATTTTTATCAGAGATTTTTTAGATCGAAAATCATATGTAATAGATCACTTCTTTAAAAACTTAAAAAAAAATAACTTTTGTCTTTATATTACAAAGTTTAATAGATAAATTGCTTTTCCAACATGCAACACGATATAAGCATTTCTATAAATAATAATTAATATCAAGTTTTTAAAATGCATATTTCTTTCAATATTTTCAGGAGGAAGCAAAATCAGCAGGAATTAGAACAACAGCAAAATTTCATGAATTCAGTTTGCGCTGGTTATCATGCCTTGTTGCGTATTTTCCAATACCTTAAGGTTCAAGAGTTATTGCGAGCCGCGCGAGTTTGTAAAATGTGGCGTGATCTCGCTGCGCATCCATCTCTATGGAAGACCGTACGAATGAAGAACAGCCAAGTAACTGACTGGGACGGTTTAGCGGATACGTTACAGAGACGTGGTACACAGCATCTAGATCTCAGGAAAATGTTAGTCGCTGGCGAATCTGACAATATCTGGAGGAAATTTTTGACAGTCATACCGCGAGTGACCAGTCTTGTGAAGCTTGAATTATGCAGATGTCCTGTTATGGTTGTCGAAGACGTTATCAAGACCTGTCCACAATTGGAAGTATTCAGTGCAATGTCAATCAAGTGTGACTCTCTTACATTAGAGTCGATAGGGAATTTGAGTCGATGTCAAGAACTTAGACTCAAAGCAATAACTGGAATGTCACTACAACAAGATCTCACACCGTTACAGGAATTAACACAGTTGACACAATTGGTAAGAATTTATATCTTTCCAACATAATTTTTATTATATTTAATGTTCTATTTGATTATTTAATATTAAAAACTTACTCAATGTATCATTTTTTTTACAGAGTTTAACATCAGTTAAAGAACTCGGGAAGAAAAAAATTGAAGTCGTACAAGCATTGACAAATTTGGAGACATTAGAATTGGGTGAATGCTCCGACTTCCCTGACAAGTTTGGAACTACTGTTTTAATCAACTTAAAGAAATTAGAACGTCTCAGACTTGAAAAAGGCCAAGGATCTTGTTGTACATTTGATATCCTTGAAGGCGTATCACAATTGGAGAATTTGAGTCAAATGGAATTGGTTAATTTTGATGTAAAGAACGGTTTTGACAAATGTCTTGCTAATTGCAAGAACATCAAAAGGTTATTGATCATACCGACTTACATATCTCAGTCAGCGACCTCCAACAACATGGTGCTCGGAGGTGTCACAGAATTGTCAGACAATTTGACGCATTTCATATGGGGCGTTACACTTGAGTTGCTGAGGGTTACGGAACTGTTCGTTGATCAGTGTAACCTTATGAATAAGCAGGTTACTGGAGATTCTATACCAGTTTTAAAACCTGTCCCCTGCTTAAGATTAATTGCTGATGTTGAAGATGAGAACGAGAACCAAAAAGGTATATATTGAATTGTAGAGCTAGTCAATTGGCTAATCAGCCTTGTTATTTCTGCAATTAATTTCTATTAGGTCTTTATAACTATATTGTAAAATATTATTTAATAATTTTACAGACGACAAGCAACAGCCGCATCTAACGAGTCCGCAAGTCGACATTTTACCATTGCCACAATTGCAGAAACTTCTTTTAACAGCATTACCCAAGACACGAGTCAAAATTTTAAAAATTCCCTTTCACGCCACGTGGCGGCAGAGCATTTCCGATACCACTACGCAGTAAAAACAAACGAAGTGATACTGGTACGAAGTCGGATGAGGCAAACAAAATTAAAGTGACATTTATGAGAGTTGGAGATTTTTGTAAAGTTAACTCTGCACAGTGGCCCGTACTCCTATATTTACTATTTTTATTACGGAGAGTAACTTATATATTTATGTACTATGAGTTTTATAATCTTCAACGATTGATAATCTTTCGCAACGTATCGGTACACACTGCGGTATTTAGTATTTTTGTGATAAATACGTGGGACCATGTATCATGTAACATCTTTGCCACAAGCAGAATGATACGACAAGCTGGTACCCTTGTATGGGTTAATTTATAATCAAATAAAATTCTGACTTTTATATAAATATCACAATTTTATTTTTCCGAAAGGAATAAAAATGGTATAGATTCGATACTATTGGAGTTGCTGTGATGTGTACCTGCGTTGAAAGTAATCGAACATGGTTACACACAAATATGTGAATGTTTTGGATTCTTATGATAAGAAATTAATGTTTATAAATTAAAATTTATTAAGGAAATGTTTGATGACAGGAAGAATTGTTTTATTCAATGCTCCAAATGCCGATAGCATTGATCTTTTAGGATACCTACACAAGATGATATCCAGTATCGAAAGTAGTTAAATTTATAATTTCACTCTACACATAACATCGAGCGTTTACTGGAATAACAGAAAGTATGAGATCATTATGATCTATACGGCTCTATCTAGAGATTAGACTGTATAAAATAATGCTATATACTTATAATATTGTGACTATCTATATCTTTTAATGTTTAGGATACGAGTTTTCCGCTGCAAAGAAGCTACGGCAAAATTTGGGATAGTGTAGAACGTGTAATATACTTATTTCAATGCACAATACATAATCAAATATAATGTTACAAAAATATTCATTGACATATATTGAGTACAAATTGTGTATAACTGTAAGTTTTCAATAATGAATTCTATACTCTTAATGCGACGCAACTTATTTCTTTGCTGACCCCTGGTATTATCTTCTCTAAGGGATGTATTAGCGCTGAAGAGGAAGAGATTTATATTTTATACCACGATAAGAAAACAACGTGTTAAAAATACGCAAAAGTTGCGTCTTAAGCAATATAAATTGGACATATTAAAATTATGTTGTAAGTAATATACTACCGTAATTTATTTTATAGATGGACCCTGTACACATGTTCATTAATTTTTATGAGGTATTTATTGTAACTTCTTTTTTCTTAATTTTTAACAATAAATCTTAAATTATAAGTAGGATTTTAGTAGGATTTTTTTCGTTGCATTATAATTTTTATTTTTATCTTGTAAACACATTTTAATTTTTTGCTTTGCAGCGTGAAAATTCAGGTATTCGCTATATTTTATTGTATTATGTTTTCATGTTAAGTGGATTTTATGTTAACAAATTAAATTTATTATAAAAGGTACAAAAAGATCAATTTTATATTATTACGATATGATTTATAGACATTGAATGTTTACGAAAATTTTCTTTTTTAAAAATATAAATAAATATATATACATAATTGCATGTGTGTGGGTGGGTGTGTGTGTATATATATGTGCACACACACACACACACACACATATATATATATATATATATATATATACACACAGACACACACAATTGTATGTTGAATATATACATATATATGTATAAATGTATAAAATATAGACATTTGAATATATATGTATATATACACACTTATATAACAATGTTCTGTTTATAATATATACACTTTTATATTTATGTAGCATATGCAATTCACACATGACAAACTAAACGAAACACATCACGAAATTTTATACATATATATATATATGACATGAAAATTCACTAATGCGTATAACGTTCCATTTTTATTTATGAGTCAATGTATTATTAAAAATAGAAATTTGAACGAACATATTAAAGTCACAAAACATGGAAAAAACAGTGTTTAGAAATTGCATAATCGAATTAATCTTTCGCAAGTATGTACATCGATTAAATTTATTGTTGTAGAATAATGAATTTTTCACGTGAACGAGTACACGCCGGCTTCGAGATTTGCGTTGTCCCCGACCGGTGGCGACGGTGCGTATCCCGAGTGTGCGATTTGGATGGATTTGGCGAATGATCGAGGGCGATCCAGGCGTCGGGACTTAGCAAAAGTAGGTGACCTCGGGCAGAAATCGGAAAATCAATAGAGTGCGGCGCGTGACCAACGAGCCGACGGGAGCTGTGGCACGCGGGGACCGCACTCGCGCATCTTTGAGGTTATGTCGTGCGTACATTACGACATTCGAACCCGCGTCGCTCGCAGGCCGCCCGTACCGTTCTATTTTCGTTACGGCGAAAATTGTTTATTCTCGCTGGTGGTCGTGGGCGCCGCGCGTTACGCACTATAATGCATCTGAATGCGAAGGGGAGCCACGAGAGCGCCGTGAGATAGTAGACAAAAATGGGCAGAAAGAAGGCTCATACTACGTCCAGGGGTAAACAACCGGGCCCGTCACCGCAACAGAAGCACATATCCGCGGCGAAGAGGAATGAGATCAATGCCTTGTGCGAGAAACTCTTTCATCGTGAGTACTTCGACCCGTCGAGCTCTCCTTTGATATCTCCTAGAACGTTAGAGAAAAATCCTTGCGTTTTCCTTGAAAATAATTTCTCGTTGCTTTACGGCGTTTTATAACAAATAGAGAGTCTAAAACTGGGGGAGAGATAAACTGAATATGTGTCAAGAATTTTTTTTTTAATTTTTGCATATTTTATGGTTCTATATTCTGCTTTCGCATATCAGCGTTGCAACATATTTTATGGTTATCATGGAGATTATTTGTTTTTACATGCTATTTTGGTACGTTTGTAGTGAGCAGCAATCCAGCGTACGTGACGCAGTCATGGAACAACTACTTGGATATATCGCAAGTTCTGCTGAAGGTTAAACGCCTAGAGGAAATGAAGACGGAATCGTCCCAGCGATCCCAGGGGATTGGACAATTCATAAATTGGCTGACGGAAAATGGGGCGCGGGTGGACGGCTTGAGTATTGCCGAGTTTCCAGGATTCGATTTGGGACTGAAGGCAGAGACCGATTTTACTGAGAACCAGTTGATCTTGGAGATACCCAGGGCACTCATCTTCAGCACATATACAGCAGCATCGGAATTGATCGTTCTGCAAAATGATCCACTTGTACAGCATATGCCACAAGTGGCATTGGCTGTAGCGCTTCTCATAGAGAAATATAAGGAGAACTCCACATGGAAGCCTTACTTGGATATGCTTCCAAGCAATTATAATACAGTTTTATACATGAAGACTAATGATATGATTGAGCTGAAAGGCAGTCCTACATTAGGTACACAAGAATTTGTTTTACAAATCTTATTTTACATTGTTTTTGTACAAAAGACAAGTTTGTATTGATTCATAATTTGTACTTAATAGATATATAAAAGATAATAGTTTTAAGGAAGAATTCTCACTTTCAATATTTTTGCATTTTTTTTTAAGAATTTTTTTTAATAAAATATTAAAGCTATAAACTTGAAAGTTAGTACATTCTTTGATATTTGAATGTTCTTTACCATTTTTTTCAAAGGTTAGAAAAGATATTTTTGCAAAAATGGCAAAATTTTGTAAACATTTAATTTTTTCGCTTTTTTTCCAAGATTTTTTCATCAAACTAATCAAAAAGTTGATATTTTTATTTAATGTAGTTAGATGAAAAAGAAAAAAATGTGAAAATCTAAAAATTTTGAGTCAATCGCATTAACTAGATGAGTTATTGTTGTAATAATTTAAAAAAATTGTTTAGAGAAAAACGCGTTATAAAATTTGCAATTATTTAAGCATTAATCAAAACTTTGTAAGTATCTTACATTAATTTGCTCTTTTTTTCAAGTTTTAATTTATGAACTTTTTTAACTTTAAATTCTATTTAAAAAATTTTTGTAAATAAAATTTTTTTTTCTTTATTATTGTTCTTAATAGTGTAGAGTGGTATCTGATTTTTTCATAATTTTTCTATTCCTGGTTTTTAAGAAATTAAAATGTTGTTCAAATATCTATTAGTTTAACGTCTAAATGGATCTGAAAATTGTTGCCTTAGGGCAACAATGGTTGCAAAAGAGTTAAAAAAATGCTTAAAAAATAACAATTATTTTAATAGCCAAAAACTATCCCAAAAACGAGAATATTTCTTTAATTTCATATCAATAGTAAATTTTATATTGCATTTTTCATTATAGTCTGTAGGTTGTTATTTATAGTCTTTAGTTTTTATATTTTTAGATTTATTCTTTAATTTTTACGCAGAGGCTGCATTGAAGCAATGTCGAAACATCGCGAGGCAGTATTCCTACTTTAACAAAGTGTTTCAAAATACCAACAACGCCGTCTCGATGATACTTAAAGATGTTTTCACTTACGAAAGATATTGGTGAGTAATTAGAACAGTTCAATTATAATTAATTTTAAATAAGGATGGGAAATCATAAATTGAAGCTTGAATACAATTTACAATTTTATATATAAAATTTAACTCTTACAATGTATAATATATATATATATATATATATATATATATATATATATATATATATATATATATATAGTATTTATATATAAACCTATGAATAAATACGCGTCTTATATTCTACACGTGGAAGTTCAGCAAAATAGTTTAATAATTTTATGACGAAGACGCTTATTTGTTCTAAAAAATCCAATTAAATGATTTAGTTGCAAGTTTAATTGCAATTTTGTTTTGTAATTTTTATCAGTTGATTATAAATTTAGAAAAGTACGTATATACATCTATGGAACTGGATTACTTCCTTCTCAGTAAAATAACGCGACGAGTAATTTAATGATCGATGTAGCTTTCGCTAAGGATGTTCAATCAGCCTTCGGGGTATAACTCATCCTCGATAAGCATACAAAAATACTGGCAATTTTCTATTAGATTGGCGCAAAAGGTTTACATGTGTCTATTAATTTTTTGTTTTAAATAATTTGTTTCGAAAATAAATAATTAAAAAACTTGAACGATATTAAAAGCTACACTGAAAAATCTATGTTCAAGTAAATATATTTATATTCATTTGATTTAAAAAAATATTTCCTAAGTTTAAAAATGAATTATTTTATCCTAGTTAATATTTGTTTAAATTTAGGAAAAATGTTGTTAAAATAAATATATTTACTTCAACATAAAACCTTTTCAGTGTAATGGTAATAATTTCAAAGTAAATATTACTGTGAAATTAATATGATTAAAAATTGGCATAATTTTGTGTTTTAAGTTTTATACAAACAATTAATAAATAAGGCTGATGTACGATAATCTTCTACACCAAACTAACATGCTAATCGTGCAGTTGTGCCGGCAACGAGTTACTTCGCGTAATCGGGTATCGTCTCCCAACTGTCGTTCGCGTCTAACGAGTCGTTGTCCATGTCGCTCTTGCCATCGAAGTCCTCCACGGCCTCCTGCGTCTCGGTTCTCTCGGGCCTTTTGGTCGTCGACGTAGCGACAACGTTCACCATCACGGCGCTCAAGCTGCTGGAATTCGACAGCTTTCTCGCCGCCATAACCGGGCCCTGGAACACCGCGCGGGAGAACGTATTTCTATATGTGTACTTCTGCTTCTGTCGAATTCGACACACGATGAAGATCGCCAGGAACACGACGATCGTCACGCCCAGTATCGCGCCACTCGCTATTATGCTCGGCTTCACCCTCGACAGGGTCTTCTTCTCTTCCCCGCCGTTGTTCACCGTTTCGCCGTACACCGTCGTTTTTATATCGATGACGTTCGGTTCCTCCCTCACGATCTCCTCGACGTATCCGGCGTGGAATTCACTGGAGTTGTCCGATCGAAGAGTCTTCTCCGTCTCATCGATCACCACTACACTCGCGTTATCGTTGTCCACCGGTAGCCTCACTTTTGGTTCGCTATCGACTTCAGTTTCGAACTGTCGCTGCACGTCTCTCGCGAAGGGCAGAGAACCGAACGTCGTTAGTAGATCGACGATTTGCACCGTCCGACGGGAATTCTCCAGCTCATCGGTACGCCCGTCGGCATTCATCGTATCGTTTTCCGGGTACGTCATTTCCCTTGGCGCGTTTCTGTCGCGCTCGACGAGATCCAGCAATCTCGACATCGACATGTTCTCCGCGTCTTTGTCGAAGAACGGATCGTGTAAGTAGCTCATGATGTCTTTAAATCGATTCATTGTCTCCTCCGCCTCCTGCTTCGCCTCTTCTTTCCTTGAAACCTCACGCTCGCCGAATCGTTTGTCAGAGCTGCCTACGGGCGAGAGCGATATAATAATTTCTCCGTTGTTCGCGTTGGAGGTTTCTAGAGTTTGCTGATTCTTCGGCTTGGGTATCCTCAGCTGCGACACCTCCGTCAAGTGGACCTTGCTGGAGCCTCTCTGACGCAGAGCTATCAGCTCCTCCACGCTCATGTTCCTCGACTTGAGTAGACGTTCCAGCCGCTTGCCGGCCGAGCCGGAGGCGAACAGCTCGAAGATCTCCGCTCGTGCCTCCGGCTCGATCTCGGAGACGACATCCTCGTAGCGTTTCGTATTCCGATGGTTCTCCAACGCGCCGTCGCGAGTTCTCTCTCTCGGCGATCGAGTCACCTGGTGATACTCAGTCGAATGATTCTTGTCGCGTAGCTCCTTTCTACGATCAGCCGGATTCGCGGTTTGCTTTCTCTCGATCTGACCACCCACGGCGGCGTCAATTTTACTCGAGTGTTCATTTATCTGACCTCTCTTCCCGCTGTCTTCGAGCTTCGGAGCGTCATTCTGATACTCTGTTCCGATGAACGTGTTGTAATCCTGCGCGCTGGGCACGGCGATAGGAACTGATCGGCCATTATCCCGAGTCGTTTTTCCATCATCCCTGCTGCCGGTGTCGTCACCCCGAGCGTTCTCACGACCTTTCGCCGCCGGCTTGCTCCGCTCCGTGGGATTGAGAATTTGCTCGATGCTCAATGTGGACACGGTATCGCGCGGTGCTTGTTGCGAGACGATCTTCTCGCTCGGCGGGTCCGACCAAACCGGCGACGCCGCGCTCTTTCCCTTCTTGAAATCCGTGAAGTCCGAGAACTCCATGATCTCGTCCTCGTCGAGGCCGTCGAGCCTCGCCGCGCGGTCGCTCGCTGACTCCGCGTTGCCGTCGTCGTTCAGGAAGTACTCCGCGGAGTTCACCGCGACCAGCGGCGGTGACTCCGACGTGGTGATCACCGTCGAGATGGTCAGGGGGGTCGTCGGAGCTCTCAGCCACGACGAAGAATCGTGCGCGGACTGCGTCATCTTCTCCAGGTCTTCCGACTTCTCCTTAACGCGATTCGAATTCTCCTCGAGGCCTCTCGCGGTTCCATTCTCCGTGGCGGCCGTCGTGTGGGATACCGAGCTGTTCGGAGTCGTATCCGACGGGGTCGTCGTAACTTTCAGCGTGGTACTTTCGAACGTAGATTGCGTAGACCCCCAGGGTGGCGTTACCGTCGCGGCGAGCTTCAGCAGCGAGTCGGACATCACTTTCGACATCTCCTCGATGTACTCGTCGGATTCGTCGGCGATCCTCGACTTCAGGGCGTTGATCACATCGGCCTTTCCCTTCAGCAGGTCGTTCAGAGTCAGATTTCTGCGCTGCAGTATCTCCGACAGGCTGGAGCCCTCCTCCTGCTGCATCTTCAAAAGCGACTTTAGCTCGAGCGCCTTCTCTCGCTTGTCGGACGATTCCGTCGAGAGGTTCTCGGATTCGCTCTTCGACAGATATCGAGGAGAATCGCTCGGTTCGTCGTCCCCGTCGTTGGAGGATGCCTCGTTCGCCAGAGCGAACTCGTAATTCTGTGGTGGTCGCCTCTTCCTCGGACGAGGGCGCAGGTACTCCTCGTCGCTGAACTCTTGCTCGTACTCGTTGGGACGAGCCTGGAAGGCCTCGCGATACCTCCAGGTAACTTCCCGGTCGTTCAGCGAGCCGTCGACGACGTTACGGCCGCGTTTCCCGTCGTTGCTCACCGCGCTATCGAGCGTTTCCTCGTAGAACGTCGGATTCTGCGAATTCTTCAACGGACGACGCCTCTTGCGCGGATAATCCTCATCGGGAATCTCGTAGTCCTCCCGACTGCGGTACGAGGCCTCGTAATCGTCCAGAGGCGGAAGTCGCCTGCCCGGGCTCCCTCGGGGACGATCCGGTTGATCGATCGCATAATGGTACTTGAACGGTCGGCGACTCGTCTCCGGTGAAGCCTCCTGCTCGACATTCTCGACCTCGTCACTCGTGTCGGACCGATAATGAGAGAACGGCAGCAACGGCACGGAGTCGCCGTCGCGCCACTTCGGCTCGAGAGCCTCTCGTTGATTGCTTGTCCATTTGTCTGCGGGAGGCTCGCTCGTTCGCTCGCGGACGCTTTCCGCAGAACTCTGCGGCACATCCGCGTCGTCGTACTGTCCGCGCGGTTCCGTCTGAAAAAAACAAAAAAAAGTTCCTTAAAAATCGAATAATTTTAAAATAAAAAATTTTAAAGAAATCTTAATTAAAGATGTATCGGATATACAGTCTCTGCAAAGTGTAAAAAATTTAGAAATATGTTAATATTAACGATTCAAATTATATACATGTAAGATTATGTTTTTATTTAATAATTAACACATTTTTGTAATTTATTTATTATTAAAAATGAAATTAGTTTTTACAACAATATTAAGAAAAATTTGTTTTTTTTTTGTAAGTACTGTATTCAAGATAATTTATATAAAATTTTATTGCGATTGTCTGTTTAGTTATTTTGTAAATAAATAAATAAATAAATAAATTTTGTTTAATCTACAGAATTGATCTTTGTATCGCAATAAAACTTTACAACTTTTTCTACTTTCAAATTTTTTCCACTTTCAAATTTTTTCTACTTTTAAATGCAATATAAAGCAATCTGTAATTTTTAATCCAAGCACAGTTTAAAACTGTTTTCCAGTATTTAAAGAACATAGAAATAAAAAGCATAATTTTAATATTTTAAAATTAAGTATTTCACTTTCGAGCGTTCAGCGTTAAACCTGCGTTTTTGTAACGCATAGAATATTATTTAGTGTAATTATGATACATTAGATACATGATACTATCACTTAACAGGATTATTAATTTTTTATTCTTTTCATTTTACTAATTTTAATATTTCACGGCAGAAATATTATTTCCTGCGTCGAAAGTTTCCTGATTCGTTCAATAATATTTAATGATCCAGGTACGAGAAATCAATTCGTTTCTTCACGAATCATACGAGAACAAAATTAACTGCGATATTTGCCGCTTATTGAAATCGCTTGCAAGGATAAAATTAAACTTTGGCAAAATGCGATTCGTCATAAGTCACGCGGGAAATCGTTGTTAAACGAGGCATACGATTGTGAGCTACGGTAAAGGCCAACGACCATAACGATAGAAAGTATTGAGGTGTTTGTAACGCTTTGCAAATACGATCGCGGTACGTTTACGTAAATGGCGCTCTCCCACCGGAAAGATTGCATTTTTTCAATAAAATTAACGCTCGCAATTTGCACTCTAAAATTTAAAGAGAAGCCCATTCGGAGATCGGAGAGGAGAGACTTTCGTGATTTACTCGCGCGTCCTCGATGCGTCGTCCGCGAAAGTTTCTAAATGGAAAGAACGCCGTTGGTTTCGGGAGAATCTTTATGTTCAAGAATAGAACAATAATCAAGATTATATTCTCGAAATTAAAATTAAAAAATAAATAGGAGAAAGTTAATGAGAGTCCAAAACGCGGTTGAAAGAGCGCGAGATTACGATAATTAATAGCGTTTATTCTTCACGTATCATAATTTTCAATGAACGTTTCCACTCTCTTTTAGAGTCATCATCTCTTTATGTTCACCATTTCTCGTTGAAAAATCGCGTTTCGCGAGCCGACAGCACACGCCCGCGGCCGCGGAAGCACGCGTCGCGAGCACTGACTCTTGCGCGCGCGAATCCCTCGATTATTCGTCAGGATCCTCTTTATGATGAAAGGAGATTCGGCGAGTTCTCGCTTTTACTTTCGCAAGCCGGACGCGCGCGCGTGAGAATGTGCGAAATAGAGAGCCGCGCGCGATTCTTCGCTCGAAGATGTTTTTCCGTTCTCGTTTCGCAGAGACAATTTTCCTGTAGCAAAATTAATTCGCTATTGAAGTTATTGTAAAGTAATTTGGATTGTCGCTTCCTTACAACGGGTAAGATGATTTACGTAATTGTCACGTATTTATACATTAATTAATTTTTTTTATTACACTTAGGTTTAACTTACTTATATTTAGCACTTATTATACGAGAGAAAAAATATCTTAAATCAGAAAAATTTTACTTAATACAAAAAAAAATTATTTACTTGGTAAATCCTAATAGCTTATTTACTTGCGGTCAAATTAAAAATTTCTTAATTGAAATAAAGAAGTAATTTTTAATCGAGTAATTTTTTTCTTGCAGTTCTATTTACTTATCAAACTATTTTTTTATGTTCAAGATAATCAGATTTTTTAATTTAAAGAAACAGTTTAATTAGGTTTAATCATAAATATTATTGGCTTGTTTGTAAAATCATTATTAAAACGTAAAAATATAAAATTATGTATTAAGGGAACATGTCTATTTACTTAAACCTTAAACGGAACAAATGAGTGCTCGCATAAAAATATATGGTTTTAAGAATTATGTATTCTTTTCATTAAAAAAAATTTTTTCTCTTTGTGTACTGGAGATCTGATAAATAGAGATTATTTGGCTTGAACGGCAGTCTCATTACGTCCCGTTACGCCGTTAAAGTGTCCGTGTATTAGGCGAAAACGGATCGAACATAAGCGAGCCATTGTGTGCGTTTCATAAGCGGGCGTTAGCTCAATCGGCTCATTAGCGTTATATTAAAGCATTTCGTAACTTCATTAATACAAAGTTCCGTGCTTTCGCGGATGATTTTCACTTCGCTTTCTCGCTGCAGAAAAAGATCCAAGCGCGCGCGCGTTCTCATTTTCCACGGTCCAATCTCGCGCATATATTCGCGAGCCACGTGGGAAATTATTCGCAATTACTCTCCCGCGATTTCCGTCGCTCGCGGGAGAGTAATTTACGCGACTCGACGCACTCCTCGCTCGCGACGAGAGCCGACGATCGAGGGAGCCTACAACGCTTCGGAGTTTCGGATTCGTCGCTAACTTTTTTTTTTTACCAGCGTTGCATCACGCAAATCTATCTTCTTATCGTCCACAATACGAACTATTAAAATTATAATTGCATGTTTTCTCCGAAGCCCCTGGAAAGAACTTGCTCTGAGCTAGCGCTTTTTACCACTGAGCAAGCACATTTTTCGTTTCTTTTTCTCTTCTTCGTCTTCGAAGGCCGGACTGAGCGGACTCGGATTTCGTTCTTTACCTCCGGGGCGCCGTGATCATGAGATACAGCGAAATACGGCGACAAAACGCTCGTAAAGTCTCGAACTTTCCGCGCGCGGTACCAGCTTTCTCTTTCTCTCACGGTTTACGCGCGAGTTTTCTCGTCGCAGCAGCGCATCGATCTCGCGGCCGGAGGCGCATCGACGAAAAATTCCGGGAGGAAAAGCGTCGCGACGAGAGAACGATCTCCGGTGCCGATTTCGCGAAATACAACGGCAGCTACAAGCGGATATGCGAGGCGGCTCGGAAATCGCTCACTTTCCCTGAAGTTATAAGTGGTAAAAAGAATGAGGCCCGTTTCGTTGTTGAGGTGTCGGTAGTTTTCGTAGTTAGTTTATAGGGGATAGGGAACTAGTTTTAGCGAGATTTACGCTTCAGTGAATCTTATTTGCTAAGAACTTAATGTTTTAAAGTGAAAGATGCATAATGTAAAGGAGGAAAAAGTTTGCTTTGACTCCATCAATTCGTATACTGTTGAAAAATAACACAAGAAAGAATATTTTATGGAAGAATTACGTTGAAAAAAAGAGTTTGGTAATAGCTATCAAATCTTAAATGAAATTGTATCAATTAAACATTCGGTTTGTATAGCTAAAAATAATTTTACTAATATATATTTATAAGAATTTTAATAATAATAAAATAATAAAATATTTAAAGAAGTAAAATTATTTTTGATTATATTAACTAAAAAAAGAAGTTGATAATAGCTATCAAATCTTGAGTGAAATACTATCAATTAAAAATTTGATTTATATAGCCAAAAATAATTTTACTAATATAATATATTTAAGAATTTTTATAATAAAATATTTACAAAATTAAAATTATATTTGAATATATTAACTGAACGTTTAATCGTCATTATTTTAATATTTGGTAGATTTCACTAAATTCTTTTTTTGCAGTGTAGAATTATGATATATCAAATATAGAATAGTTTGCCGAAAGCTTTTTGAAAAATAAAATTATAATATAGTTTAAAACGTGCAATGAAACTAATTTCATTAAAATTTTCACGACTATTCATAAAAATTGTTATGGCTGTCAAATTTTTAACATTAATGTGAATTAAAAGAATTCTCAACATCCTGTGGTTAATCAAGTTGAATCAAGTTCAATCAAGAGATGGTAAAATAATTGGTACGATTTATTTAAAATATAAAATATACAAGTTTAACCAAGAGTCGGTAAAACAACTGATGACATATTTAAAATAAAAAAAATATAAAATAAATTCCAAAAACTTATTTAAAATATAAAATAAGAAATATCTATTTTAAACAAAAATTTCAAATATAAAGTATTTACAATTTTATTTATTTGAATGCACATCGAGTCTTTACATACTTAGCTATATAACCGTATTAAACATATATAAAACTCTAGAATTTTCAGTAGAATCAGGCAGGTGGCAGGTATGGTATCCACCGCCTATGCGCCACTGCCACTTTACAATACTGATTTTATTTTTTTTTTTATTTCAATAAACAAAATCAAATTGAAATTAACCAGCGGTAAAAACTTATTTAAAATACTATTTAGAATTAAGTAATTTCTTTCTTTATTTTTGCCACTTAAAATAGAAAATAGGAAATTATAATGATGAATGCTAAATAACTATTTTATTTTAAATAATGTTGCTTTAAATACGACCGATCTCTGAGTTTAACAACGCTTAATGAACGTAATTACGGCGGAACTTGGTTGAACCTGTCACCCACGAACGTCACGATTATTTCACAATTGAGACATACGTGCGTATGTACTTATATTTTTACTCGACTTAGGATTATTCGGTTTAGAATCATTCGCGTAATGAATGTCGATAGAAATGTCGTAAAATTTCGCAATCTACTAGTTTTTAGTGCGAAAAATTACGACCGGTTAAAAGCGTCAGAGGCATGACTTTCGGCTCTGCGACCGGATAAGATAAACGAGTTGTTCACCTGTTCGCGTCTCTACTTCAGAAAGTTTCCGCTAAAATTGGTGAAATTCTCGAAAAAGAAGAAATCACACTTCCCAACATAATAAAAATCACTCTCGGAAGCTTAAAAAATTACACGGAGAAAACTTTGATTTTATAATTAATATTGCGCATGCGATATTATATAAGATTAATTTATTGTTACTTCTTTTAATAATGTAACGTAAATAATTTCAGTTAATGTCTCCGAATCCTCTATTTACGTTCGAATGAAACGTTTCTACGCACGTGGCATCTGGAATGTTCAAAAGAACTGCCGCACTTTCGCATCCCAAGTTCGTTTATGCGTGCTCATCGGGGCGAGAAAAACGTTTCTCGCGGATTACCTGATACTCGTAGTCGCCGCTGCGTCCCGCGGCTTCCGGCTCCCTCGCGGGATCACCGTGGACCAGTACGTCGCGCGAGATGTCACACGCGAATGCGATGAGCGCGAGCACGGGGAACACCTTCCGCATAGTTACAGGGCGATCAGGAACCTCAATGCCTTGTCCTCGCGACATCGCGATTCCCTTCCGCCGACCGGGCACTTTGCTATCTCTTCGTTGCTCCTCCGCGCGACGAAGTGCACGTAAAACACGCAGCCGCACAGAATAAGGAAGATCACGTTCTTACGATTGCACAAACTCGAGAGCCTCTCAAGAACCATGCAGGCGGACGCGCGCGCGCGCACTCAATCCCTAATCAATCGAATCGATATGTCTCGAGGCGATTTACGAGGTCAGCACAAAAATAATCGGTTACGATATTCTCGCAATTAACTTTCCTCGTAATTATCCTCGCGATGCACCGAGATAATTGCTAATTGGTCCGGTGTATCAGCAGCAACGAACGTTTCTAATCCATCGTGTAGCACTCGTACTTTACCAGCGACGCTCGCTTTTACCAAAACGAACTCCGAGAATAACTGCCCGCAACTTTCCTTTTTTGCAACCTCCGCCCCGTCGTTTTTTTTTTCTTCTTATCGCGTCGAGAGGAGGAGTTTCCTCCTGGTTACCGCGCGGAGGAGGACTTCGCGGATCCGCGATCCGCGCTCTCCATTTTCGATCCCGCGATAGAGATCCGTGTCTCGCGCGCGCACGCGTGTGTCTCTCGCAGTCTCTCGGCTAATATAAAACTTTCGCGAGCTCGGAGACCGCTCGTCTGCGCTCTCGGCGAATCGCCCCTGCGAACTGACGTCGCTTTTCTCCGCGCGCGCTCCTAAGTAAGCCGGTGAAACTCGAGAGGAGTAAAAGAGTTCTTCCACCGCGGGTCTCCTCTGCCGTGCCGTGGCTGCCTACCTTACACTCGCGATCGCGCCCGCTCCCGCCGGGATGCTCCACGGTGCCGAGCCGGCGGTAGAGCTCGGTGAGATGAATTCCGGTAATCAACTACAGCACGGACCGCAAATCCGCCGATCAGCGCGAAGAGGCCTCCGTGCACTCGCCATTCCAAATTGGGAAGCGCGCTGTTTCACGTCGAACGTCGCGAAAAAAAAAAAGGAAAGAGGCGGACGTCGTCGGGAGAAAGTACAGTACTATTCTAGAGAATATTATAGTAGAGTGTCAAACGATCGGGCATTAAAGCGGAGTATTAGCATAGCACAATCGCGCGGGGGCTACATTTTTCTTCGAAGACTTGGTACTGGTTGGAAATCTGATACGGAACATCCAATATGTATCTTATGATAATTGAGAGAGAAAGACAACGCTATAAGCCTCACTTTACACGAGCTGTAATTTGCGACAGAATTCTATTTACAGTTTTATATCAAATTACGTACAGAATCTTCAATTGTTTCTTTCTTTGACATAGGGTTGGTAAAAAGTGTGACATCGTTATTAAGAAATATATATTAATATAATAAGAGTTATGGAGAATTCTTTAATGATAACAAGTTTCAATAAAATCCTCAATTATAGCAACATTCGCTCGTAGAAATAGACTTCGTCGCAAGAAAAATATTTGGTGTAAGCTATGGCACCTACTTTAATTTTATTGAATAATTTTCTTAATAATTATTTTACACAATATTTTATATTGAAACTTGAACGATTATCGGTCAGAGTGTTGTTTAACAGATTCTAGTTTCAAAGGACTGAAATATTTATTGTTTAGAATGTGATTTATAATGCAAAATCGGTAAAAAAGAAAAAGTGATGGTAATATTGCTAGTCCAAAAATAAATTTAAAAAATTGAATAAGTTTAAAAAAACAGTATTTTGTTACTAAATTATATATTTTCAATTTTCCATCGTTTAGAATTTTCCTGCGTTCAGAAACATTACAGATTATATCCTTGTTTAACATTAAATTAATATTACTTATTGTTAGTAAATATTATCAAATTTAGTAACATTTACCAAATATTCAGAAAAATAGAATTATTTTTGATTATATTAATCAAATATTTAATTGGCATTATTTCACTCAACATTCGGTAGCTATTTACAGTTTTATATTAAATTACGTACAGAATATTCAATTGTTTCTTTCTTTGACATAGGGTTGGTAAAAAGTGTGACATCGTTATTAAGAAATATATATTAATATAATAAGAGTATATTATGGAGAATTCTTTAATGAGCCAAACTGTTTTTTCACTGCATATTTTATGTGTATTTCTTGCATATTTCTTGTTTGTTTGCATGTTTTCTGTATAAAATTATAAATAGAATTCTGTTGCAAATTATAGATCGTGTAAAGTGGGCTTTAAAATTACGACGCAAAGACGCGTGTGTACGGTTGAATAACTATTATTAGCGCATAAAGAAATGTAATTGGCCGTGATGTGGCTATTAAGAATCGATAGGCTATTAATTTATTTGCTGCTGCCTCGATTCTTGGTTTTACCTGTCGCGATTGACGGCTCAGAATTCGCGCGAACCGCATCCAAGCGGCTGCACGGGAAAGAAGGAGGAAGTCGTTAAAGCACTCGAAGCGAAAACCTTGTTAACGCAAATGCCACGCGCGTATATCTGTCATCGCAAGTCTCCAATCCGCGGGATTTCATGCGACTCTTCGCGGAGATATCTCCGCGCACACCCCGGGGACGTGTAGCAATAAACCATGCGAACTGCGGATATTAATTTTACGTTACAATATTCAACGCGTTGCGTCTAATTTTTTTTTTTCAATCGCCGTTCAAGTATTTTGCATATCATTACAAATAAGGTTGGAGTATTTCCCGCGCGATCGAAGAAGCAGAGCAGAAGGGGATCGCATCGCCAGCGTGTATTTAATTGCGGCATTATGTATTACGATCAGCAAATGCGTGCACAAAGTAGAAAAGTATGCCGATCGTTTGCAGCGGTGGACTATGCAAACTATCCTTTTACGCGTAATTTACGTAGACAATACTTGTAATAGTCGTGATTTCTCCTCCTTTCTCCTCTTTTTAAAATGATACCTCTTACCTACGACGTTTGGAATGTAAATTATGACAATCTTTGAACATTCATGACATTATCTGCTTCCAACAGACCTTTAGTATTGGCAGAATCTCGGCGTTTCCGTTTGTGACATTTGTCATCTTGCTTTTGTACATTCAACCATTTTATTCAGTCCACTGTATTTGTGCATCTTCGTACTTTCACGAACTTAAAACATCAAATTAACAAACAACTTCTTTCTCATAATTCTTAGGTTACTGTTACGCGGGAAGAATTTAGTTGGTCGCGACCAACCGGTAATGAAATCTCTCGTTTCTCGTAGGAGTTTGCGTGTGAATCCGTTATTTCTCGCGAAAAGTTTGTTTCAATTATCGTATTATGCAGCTAGTTATCACGCGGATAGCTTGCGGTTAATACGTAACGCGACCGAATAAAATTAACGAGGGTATCCTCGGTGGAGAGCTGAGAACTGTCGCGCGTTCGTCGCTAATGAACCACGGTGAAGCGACGACGACGACTGCGACGACAGTGACGAGGACAAAGATAATGACGATGCGTTTCTTTTGCAATTCGTTATGGGGCAGATAGACATCAAAGTCGGCTCCATTGTCTTATGTTTGCTTTAGACGATCTATGACGCTAGATGGAATTTAACATACAACTGAAATTTTCCACAAAAGCTAAACGAGTTAAAAAAAAAAAATGAAAAATTTTAGGAAACGGAAAACTTATCTTCAAAACATTCATTGTGTACTTAAGTTATTGTGTAGTTTTATTTTTCTTCGAATATATAACAGGTATAAGAATAAATTAAGTTGTAGGCTTGGATTAATATTTCGAGAATTCATTAAAAAAAAAAAATCTTTGAAACTTGTGTGATTTTTATATTTATTACTTATTTATCTCGTATTGCTTTACATTAATTTTTTTCTTATAAATTTAATAACGATAAAAGATGAAGAAAAATATATATGAAAAATATAACAATCTTTTACTTTTTATTTACAAATATTACAAATTGCTCTTAACAATAATGTTTTTTTTATATTTCTCTTTGTATAAATGTGGTAATTGTTTTTGGACATACCTATAATAGACAATAACAACAAATTTATAGGCATTGATCATAATATTTTCCGAGGACCTACTTATAAGAGTTTAAAATGTCTCTGAACTTGTTTCTAGTTCTCATGTGAATTTTACATTTATTACCTATTTATATTTATATTTTTCCGTTTGTTTTTGATTTTTGCTGGAGCAAGATGCGTTCGCACGATGTGCCGCCACTGATAGAGAATATGATAGTTTGTATAAATAAGATAATTTCTCTCTGGATGTATAATACGTACAAGAATAAAATTATAGGTTTTGATTAACATATTTGGAGAATTTATTTAAAAGAGAAACTAAATAACCTCTGAAACTCGTTTGGTTCTTGCAGGAATTTTATATTTACTGCCTAATTTCTTTATAATACCTTACTTTTTTATAACACATTTAAATAACGAGCAAACATTTACACGATTCCTTAAACCGTGCGCTGCATACTTGTCAGACTTGAAACACAGAATTGTAATATCACGAAAATTAAATTGCTAATCAATTTAATAATTTTGATACTTAGCAATCTCTGTAGTCCTTATTCTGAAAACTTTAAAGAATTTATTGTAAAAAAAAAATATCACTTTGGCCAGGATTTGAATTTGTATCTCCCAGCATTCCGTGCGAGTGCCATGTTAACTATCGAGTTTTTTTAACATAATGAATAAGGAAACATTATTTAAAGTATGAAATAATACTTTTTTACTTTTTGTTTACAAAATTTTACAAATTTTTCTTAACAAAAATATCCTTTTTATATTTCTCTTTGTATAAATATGATAATTTTTTCCGGACATGTAATAATAGATAATAACGAATTTATAGGTTTTAATTATATTTTTGGAGGACCTATTTATGTAAAAAAAGTTTAAAAATCTCTGAACTTGTTTCTGATTCTCATGTGAATTTTACATTTATTACGTATTTATATGTATATTTCTCCTTTTGTGTTTCATTTTTGTTGGAATAAGATGCGTTCGCACGATGTAACGCTACTCTGATAAAGAATGATTTGGTACCTCAAGATAAAAAAAAGAGATAAACATATATATATATATATATATATATATATATATATATATCTCTTTCAAGACTTTTTAAGAGTATCGTAAGATAAAATTTTATTGTAGTTGTTAAGTATAATTAATAAATTAAGTCTGGAAGCACACGAAAGGCGATAATCTTTAGTTTAAATGTGGCCTCGAGAGTCGATGTTTGGAAATAAGCTTTAACTTTAGATTCCCTGATGTACGGACTTTACAATACTGACATCGAGATAGTTGCACATTCGAGCGCACGTGGGAAGGTCGTGCGATGAATCGGAGATCGTGAGATCTTCTCTATGCACACTTTCTACGCGATAAAGCGAGCGTGCCGCGGCGAAGGGTCCGACCGACCGGCCGACCTCGGACCACGTTTCACGATGGAAATAATAGCGATCGCCTTAGTTTTTACCGTGCGTCTAATGAAATCCCGTGTTCTCGTAACCCACAAGGATGATACTGGCGCGCGAATACCTGCCGATACTTTCCAATCTATATAGCGTGTCGATACAAGAAAGTATATCGCATCGATCGATGCACATTGCGTGTCTTCTCTTTCATTGAGACATCCTTCACTTTGCATCTGTGTCTAAATTTTTTGTTCAATTTTTCCTTAAAATACACAGAAAAGAGAACAGTCTTGTTTAAAAAATATTTTTATTCTTAAAATGTTAAATATTGAAATAAAATTATATGGTATAAGTTAAACCGTATAACTTGCGGACATGAAGAACTTTGTATAATTCCATCAAGAAAAATATATTCTCATCATTCAGCAATAATTTTCACGAGTTAAAAGGAAAAAATATTGGGTAGAAAACAATATCTTTAAATAATAATTAAAATTTTTTAATTTTTAATTTACTATTATTAAAACAATCATATTGTGACAAAATCTGTTGGTCAAGGTAATAGTCCAAGAACGAGCAATAAACTAGCGGATGTTAGTTAAAAATATTTAATCTGTAGCTGGAAATGTCACAAATAATGTAGCGAAACAAGTTTCAACTTTATTTAGTCTTCTTCAGCCGCAAAAACATAATAAAATTTAACCATTGATGGATAATAAAACGCAAGAAACATAAACAGGTTGGATTAATATACATATACAATAATATTCATGAAATCTGAACTTGATAACATTTAAACGTCCTAGGTTCTTCGTCTCGGATTTTTTTTTTTTTAACTACGTCGCATTGAATGATGCAGTCGTCAATTACATCAGCTTGAGACTAAAGAATAATACTGTAATTTTTAGATGATATTATAGTATTGAAATATTGTAAAAATATAAAATATTTTGCTAAAATTTACGATCGTCAAATTTTTTAAAGAAAATTAAATTGTATATGTATAAGCAAGATAATCGTTGAATATAATTTCTTGCTTATATGCATATAAAATAATGATTGTTAAATAGGAATATATTGGTTTTATTTGATATTATTTTTTGTTTATCATCATCTAGTTTGATTTAGAGAAGCGTTTGAAAATACACAATGAACTTTCAGATAGCTCTTATGCTTGTTAGTTAGATATTCAGTTTCCAATGATCTAGTTTAATTTCCGTTTATTTAGTTCTTTTTTTACTTTGATACGTAAATGCCACCGCGAGCATTGTACGCAAGCACGTATTGAACTTTGATTAATGACTACTGGGAAACGTTACGCTGGTAGTTCAAGATTTCTAACGCGGGAATCTTGTCCTGCAATGTACCTGTCCTTATTAACTATATTACACGTCATTATAAAGACTTTTTTGCGCATATTATGATGAAATACATATTTATTTATGCGCTCGTCGATTTCGCATTACGAGTACTTAAGCAACCTTCGAACAATCTTTCCTATATGCAGAGATATATATGTTAATCTTGACAGCATTGACGTAGTCCGCGTCCCACTAGCTCAGATATCAACTTGTTAGCAACTTATTTAAGTTAATTCAGTTAACAATACGAATGCGTCATTCCTACAAATATAAATAGAATTAGAAATATAAATAGAATAGAATAATTCTCGTGGAAAGATCTTCGCATACATACGTAAAGATCTTTTATAAGAATCCTATTTATATTCACATATATAGGTATAGTGTATTCATATCGTTAACTTAAATCAGTTTAAATATACTTGTATATAGGGTCGTTGCACCAGTCACCTGAACAGTCGCCAATAAATGACTGTTTAGAAAAACTATTAAAATAATAAGTCTTTAAAATAATAAATTGCAAAATTAATTGATATTGTTGAAATTTAATTTTCATGGAGATTTTATTAAAATGTAATTTTTTATTTGAAAATGCAATTGTATTAAGTTATTTTATGCTTGTTCATTGCCTGGTGCAGTGACTGGTTCCTAATGCATACACAGGGGATAAACAAAATTAATGTGAACAAAATTAATATCTAGGAAATACACTACTTATTTTATATTAGAAGTTGAATATTTGTCTTTAATACAGATTTTGTTCTTATTTGGAATGAGATACGAATATTCATCAGTGTATCATTGTACCATTCTTCTAATAAAATATCTTTTAAGAAATATTGGCCGATGTTTAAATAATGGAAAGAAAAATTCTGTTTTTTATACTGTTTTTCAAAATTGCATAATTCGATGATATTTATGCCAGGCAATTCGTCAGAGAGATAGAAGGGAATTTTCGAAAGTAGTGTGAGAAGCGAATTTGTTTTTCTAATATCACTTATATAACCGATCGAAGGATGTTCTATTAAAGAATAATTCAACATTTCAATGATGATTATTCAAGCATTGTATAACCATGCACAAATCTCTGATGAGGATGAAATCTCTAATGAAGACAAAAGATTAATATCTGATAAAAGGTAATAATGTATTTTCCAGATGTGTTCACATTATTTTATTCACTTCTTGTACGTAATAATATAACATAATTGTATTTCTATTGCATTATTATTATAATGCATGTGCTGTTCGTTATTTCAAAGCGCCGCGATTATCACACGTGAACAACAGAGAGTGACAGAAATTTTTACTGCAGATTTTGTCTATCTAGTGCGAAGAAGGTTATAGCGAACGTCAGAAAAGTGATACGGATCACATTCACCGATCTTACCATTGCGGTTATTGTTAATGATACAGTTACAGCGTGACGTTGATTAACTCCGTCCCCGCGATCCCCGTTGAGAGATACGCGTGATCGCTTTCGCAGCATGCGGTGCGCCACACGCATACGCGTGCTCGCATGCAAATGCGAACGCGGAGCGATTGGAAGCGTTGCGTCGAGGAAACGGCGACGGAGCGGGCCTTTCCTCGAGCGGAAATATTAGAGAACGTGCGCTTCGCTAACTCTCGACGATATCCCTCGCCTCGCGTATCTCGGTCTCCGCGAGAGCCAAGGAACTCGTAAAGAGCCGCGTTGCCTCGCGCACTTTCACACGGACCCGAACTTTCATGACAAATCCGGTCTTCCTAACGCATCTCGATTAACATCTCGAGAATGGTAAGAATGACACGCTCTTTACCGCGCGCGGCTTACATCGATAATAATTTATATAGGAGGACTTTGAAAGCAATGCGGAAGCGTTCTACTAGTCTAGGTGATGGTTATTAAACTTTGGTGAAATAGGTTCAATTATTCGGTTAATATAATAACATGTTTAGTAATATCTAGTAACCGTTTGGTTACTATTAATATAATTATTAAATATCACTAAATGTTTGGCTATATTGATCAAGTACTTAATTGAAATTATTTTACCAAAGTTTTATTATTATTATTATCAAACTTTTTTTTAGTACATGTATGTTGAGAAGAAATTTAAATATTTATTTGTGAGATATAAATTGATTTTACTGAAATAAATCTATATAAATACGGCGAGATAAAATTTTATTCCTAGCAAATGAACCAATTGATAAGAAAAATGAAATGTATATTATATATATATATATATATAATTTTACAAAAATGTCTATTTTGTCATCAAATTTTTTTCTAATTGATGAAAAAATCACAAGCAACATTTGCTAATTTTTTGACTTTTATTCTCTGTACAGGAAGACAAAACTTCAACAGATTTTCCACCAATATCCTCTCAATTATTTCTCGCATTTCGTTATGATTCGCATAGAAAAACAAAATTTATATATAACTCGAGACTTCGCATTAAACTGCGATCTTGCAACACCGAATTATGAAGCGCATCAAAAGCGAAATCTCACGGTTTCATCAAATTCTTTTTCGAAAATTCATTTTCAGCGCTCGCGCCGGTGCACGGAGTGCTATCATTGCTTTTAACGCACGAGCAATCTTGTACAGTTTCTTTGTTGCACGTAAGACACGCTTCGCCCGACTCTCAGAAGTTACACGAAATTACAAACTCGAATATATATATAAATGCAGCGTACTGTCAACGGACCGTGAAATTTTATTCTCTTTATCGTAAGAGGTGAATCGGCATATTGCGGCGAAGATGCCTGGTTTTCTTACGAGGTTATTGTTATGAAGAAAGTTTTTTTTTTCACTACAACTTTATTCCTATTGCCATTACGACATGATTGTGCTGTCCATCGATTATTCGTTCGCAATTTTTTTCGCGCGCGACATAATAGGATTACAGCGTTTTCGCCAAGTAGTGACTTATCATTTTGCGGTATTGCACGGAGAAATTGTACTGGCAAACTTGTTCTCCAGCTTGTCTCCCAATCGGATCTAAATATTTCGCACAGGGTCATTGACTTTTTCGCGAATCAATCTCGGTGGTCTCTAATGCTATGGTCTTTGGTTTCCTAGAATTCGAAACAAAGTGCGCTGAACTGTGCAAATTCAATTCTGTCGCGAATTAAAGATCTTATTTCCATGTAAATCTTTAAATTTAAAAATAGGCCGTATTATATTAATTATATTAATAAATTATATTAATAAATATTATATAATATTAATTTTAATCTTAATTAATTTAATAAACAGTTTAATTTTCTATTAATATTGATTAATAATTAAAATTATGAAAAATTGGAATTGCGTCAACTAGCCGTAGAAAGTTCCATAAAAATTGTAATGTATATGTCAGAAAGCTTTCTACAACTGTAAGTTGACGTAATTATGACTTTTCGGTGCATAATTTTAATTCTTATATTTTAATACACTAAAAGAAAAATTACAAAATTTTAATAAATATTTATTCGAATGTGCTTATGAAATATTTATTAAATGTAAATATATTTATTTAGTACAACGTCGAATTTAATTGCTAATTAAATTCAAGTATCATTTTTTCTTATAGAGTAAATATTTATGTGCCGTAAGTAAATATTTCATTAGTACTAATTGAATAAATATTTATTAAAATTTAGAAATTTTTTTCTCGATGTAAAATTTAAGAATCGTTTCTCTCACGACCTCGAGATAGTTTGGACGTAAACTTTCCGATTTATTTCCGAATTCTAAATCGTCTAAAATTTAATTGGATAGCAAGAGAGGAGTAGGCCGTATCTTCGGTGGACAAAGTGCATATCGTTTAGCTTGACACGGTTTACTGGAATTAATTTGTTCTGTACGAGGAAGAGCTCGATCACGCAACCGGGACATTGGTCGACGTTGTATACGCGTATGGACCTTATTATATGCGCAAGCGAGGAAATCCCGCTTGATCGAGAGTAACACGCGAACATCTCCCACGTGGAGGACGTGCATGACGGCGGTGAGAAGTGCGCGTTTCTCCAGACAGAGAAAAAGAGAGAAAGAGAAAGAGAGAGAGAAAGTCCACTTTGTCGGACGGATGCGGCAATGATTCTTCTTATATGTTCATTTCCGGAATTCTGGGTCAAGTTCTTGTGTATCCGAAAAGCAGTCGCTTGTCCGCGGCGCATTAACAATGTTCTTCCTCAATTTCGCCCTGAAGGCGAAAGCGCTTCACGCTCCGGAGATTGACGCTAGTACGTACGCATTCGTCGTAACGGCGACTTTTGATAGTCGACAGATTTCACCGCGAGTCGAGAATCCCGGAGAGGTTCTCGGCTTACAATTAGATTATTTTCGTTAATAAAAGATCTAGGAAACTGAACTGAGGAATCTTTAGTAGAGATGCCGATAATAGAGAAAAGTCGCCAATACTGGCACTCCATTTTGTTTTTGAATATTTTTTAAACAAAATCTAAAAATAAAATTCAACAATATAAATATATATAAAAAGTGTCTTTTATCAGTTGGCATAGCAGTTTTTATAATACTCTTTTGTATTTTGTAATAATTAATTTGTTTTTGCAACATAATCCAAAAAGATCGTCTGAAAACCTAATCTCAAAATCTTGATACCCTAGACAATAGTAATACCAAAATTCAGATACGGCCCTGTAGGGAAGGAATTAAATATAAAATAAATTGGTAAACTAATTAATAAAATATATTTTTATCTATTAAATAACAAAGTTTATAAAATTAAAAGGCTAGAATTGAATCGTTCCACTTTATACGCTTTTATGGGATCTTGTTAATGGATCTATCGCGTCTGACGCTATTTTTCTAATTTAAGATATTAAAGAAAATATGAAGAAATACATTGAAACATCTGTCAACGTTGTAGTTGAAGTTCTTGTAACTATTTCTACGGAGAGGTGTTCCACTTTATGCTGTACAGCGATTTTACGTTTCAAATTGCATTACGATGAAAATATTAAAGAGAAAAATATGAACAAATTGATTTCAAGAAGCTACAAAATATAGGATAATCTAATATTACCAATAATATATTCGTTGTTTCAACTATCCAATTTGCAAGAGAAAATCGTGCAAATTTTATTTTCGTTTTTCAAGAATTTGTTTTTAACAGATTTTATGTACCAATTATGACCAGTTTCTATTTCTTTAATTATTTAAACAAATCATGTTTTTGTCAGTATTAGTGCGGTACAATGTTTAGTTTCCAAGAAATACGAGGGTGCAGTATTGACGACTTTCCTCTAATGTCTAACGAATTTTACAGCTGGGCCGTGTCTACGGTGATGACCAGGCAGAACTTGATCCCGAGTCCAGATGGTTCGCGTATGATACACGCTTTAATCCCGATGTGGGATATGTGCAATCACGAGAACGGAAGGGTAAGTCATGGCGTTAATGAACCAAGTGTGTGGACGAGCAATCCGTTTTCTGTCATTACTATAGATTACGACGGATTTCAACGCGACCTCGGATCGCTGCGAGTGTTACGCGCTGAGGGACTTTAAGAAAGGGGAGCAGGTATTCATAAGTTACGGCCCGAGGACGAATTCCGATTTCTTCGTGCACTCGGGCTTCGTCTGCATGGATAACGAGCACGTGTGTACATTTATTTATTTATTTAAAAATATTAGTCTATTATTAACAAGTTTAATTGAAACTTAAAAACATGTTCATTTGTATTTTTGCTAAAAAAAAAAGAGGATCAACGTCAGTCATTCAGGGAATCTAGCGAAAAGCGAATTTCACAATGCGAATCTCTATACACATTATTTATAAAAGTATGTTGCAATTTGCAGGATGGCTTTAAGCTTCGTCTTGGTATTAGCAAAGCGGATTCCCTTCAAAAGGAGCGAATAGAACTGTTGAGCAAACTGGATTTGCCGTCAGTGGGAGAATTTTTACTGAAACCCGGTATGGAGCCCATCTCCGATACTCTATTGGCCTTCTTGCGAGTGTTCAGTATGCGAAAAGCTGAGCTCACGCATTGGCTGCGCTCGGACAAGGTCTTCGACCTCAAGCACGTGGACTGTGCGTTGGAGACGGTTGTCGAGGAGAATGTCAGAAAATTTTTACTGACCAGACTGCAGCTTTTAATCGCTAATTATCCGACAACACTGAAGGTGAAAGTAAAACCTGACGTTGCGCCTTTACTTCGGCCTTCCCTATCGACCGCGCGCAGTTCAATGTTAATACAACACGAATATTTCTGTTTTTTTTTTGCAGGAGGATCTGGACTTATTGGAGACCACGTTACCACAGATGAAAAAAATGGCGGTTCAACTGAGAGTTACGGAAAAGAGAATTCTTTCGGGCGCACTCGAATACGTGGAGCAATGGATAAAGGCTTGAAACGATCGGCTGTGCTTTTAACAAGGGTATCGAACACACACACACACATACACACACTTATACTTACGATTAAAAGCATCTCGAGATAAACCAACTTTATTTTTACAATATTTCGAATGACGATTTCAAATATAAAAGTAAAATATATAAGTGGACGAATAATATATGTAATAAAGCGTATATTTATCATCTGTTACATATACAAATTCTTCATGGTCGATGTGTGCGCGTGTACTAATTATAGGAAAAAAAACGCATTGTAAAGTGTACTGAGAATTATATGAATGAGCGACGATTATATATGAATGTCTACGTGATATATAATGTAATTGTATAATAATTGTGTATTCAGCGAACATCTTAATTCTTGTTTTCGTAGAATGGAGATTTTCAAGCTTCTTCGTATTTTTATTCCTTTTAAAATTGCTTTAAATGCTGATCGTTAGAGAGAATGAGAAAGAATGATTCTGATTTATGACTACGAGATTAACATTTTACTTGTTCTGCTTTGATATGTAATATAAGAAAAAATAATATTCATAAAAAAGAGAATATTGTTAATGAACATTTATTTTTCAGAACGAATACATAACAGAGTTGAAATTCTTGATGTGAAACTATAATAGCGTAGGCCTATAACATTAGATTTTTACATACGTCGCAAAATATTTCCTGACGCACGAGTGAATTTGAACGACCCGCGTAAACACCGCGAGGTGTTTTCGAAAGTTTATCATGCGTTATAAATGCTATCGTGTGATTCTCACGTTTCTGTATAAATTGTTGCGCGAGAACGGTACTGAGACTGGCGTCTCAGGCGCTGATTTCTGATCTGACGCTGAGATCTCTATACCAGATTTCATGTATCGAAATTTAATTAAAATTAATGAAGCTAATTTTAATGAGACGCTATGATCAGGCTACAGCAGGACTGATAGCTCGGAATATCGCTTTTTTAAATATATCTCAATATAGGAATAATTAAAAGAATGTTACATAAACATTCACAATTATTTGACATATACATAACATACATGAATGAGATTTAAACCTATGATGTATATTATACCTTTACAGAAAATTCATTGCATCTGCGATGCAATTTTCGAACGGGTAGTCCGCATAAAAGTGAGCGCCATGTGTGTGATAACGGAATGTATTTATATTACAAATTTAATTCTGTATTTAGAGTCAGTAGAGAGACTTGTATCATTTGAAAAATTTAGGAACACAGAACTGAAAATAAAACATAAACGAAATTTCTTATAAATAAAAATAAAAACTGTAACGTACAATAAAAAATTTTGTCTGAAAAATTTTATACATATTGCAACTAACCTTAATATATTATTATATCTAACGTTACATTACATCGTTAATAATATATAACAATATGTTAACGTTATATATTAATAATATATTATATCTAACGTTAATAAATTATTTATAAAATTAAATTTATAAAATTAATCACATTGCACTTTATATCAAATAATAAATTAAATTAAAAAAAAAATTAAAACTGTAATCATGTTGGTAACAAACTATTATGGAAAAACTTTTTGAATTCTCAAAGCTCAAACTTTATTTTCATATTTTGCGGAACAAATCTTAATAAATATTACGCATAGTGTAATATATAAATCTACATATACAAGTATAAAATTTTGCAAAATGTGTTCCTTTAACATTCTAACAAATACAGTGAACTGTAGACCAAGGAAAATTTGTAAAATCAGTTAAGCATCACATAATTTTTTCTTCGAAGCTGCTTTTGCAAAACAAAACGGAATCACAAGCGCTATTATGAACAACTGTTTATTTTCTTGTGTTCCTAAATTTTCCGACCCTATCGTATAGAAAATTTGATCGCACTGATGTACATTAAAAGCTATACTATACGAAATTATTCAAATGCAAAAATAGCTTGATTAATAAAATGTAATATAGTATATTCTATCGAAATATATACTTGATATTTCTTATTTCGACGTACGATTTATCAGACAGAAGTTTTAGCATCAACAAAAAATATTGAAAACTGCCTTCCCGTCATTTTGACGAGTAAATCGAAGACCCGTCTTTTATTTACGTCTTTATATATCAAATTCAAAGTATTTATCGTCCTCTTTAATTAATCTGTTAACGCAATGTATCGTTACTGTCTCGGTAGCCTACGTTGACTGAGAAGAAATATCAGTCAATGTTAATACATTATTTTGTAATTTAAATAATTTTAAGTACAATATAGTTTTTAATACATCAGCGCGAAATAGTACGGGTGATCGAATTCATTAAGCCCATCAGAAAATATCTGCTATTTCGATCGTTTCACAACAGCTGTTCTGTATCTATTTTCTTATCTACTTTCGGATCGCTAATATATGTGTTTAATTATTATTGATATATTTTACTTAACAGAAGAAAAACAGGAGAAAAATGTAACATGTTCTGTGTAAAATTAACGTTCTGTGGTATAAATCGATATAAAAATCCTTGAAAGCAAACGATACATTTTTAAAAATAGCGCATGAATTACATCTATAAACGGCACTTACAATTGTATCAGTTTTATTTGATAGTCCGACTTGAGTATCACTATTATATGTTCGACGGTAAAAGCTAACAACCGTTCATAGGAGAAGAGTTTATCGCTCTTATTTTCACAACTTAAACTCAAGCGCTATCTTTTCGTCTTTATGACGGATCATAGAGATCGGTTTCCATCTGCAAGGAATCCATTTCGTTCTCATAGTAATTGCCGGTATCTTTAAAGTCAGGAACTACGACGATATTGATAGTGTCCCCCTTCAGTTCGTAACTGCTGTCTGCTATGATTTCCTCCTTCTCCACCTTTACACTCCCCACATGCTCCTCCGTGAGATGCGTGCGAAGAGCGGACAAGGCGTAAAATATTTTGTCACACAGGTTGCATTGATACGTCTTACCGTCGGCCGCGCGTAAACAATGCATGTAATCTTTCATCGGCTGATAAACCTTCCTATGCAGGGCCATATGCTTCTCATGATCCATGGAGAGGATGAATTCGTACGAACAGATTGGACACGTCAGTTTGTGCTTCATCCATATTGTGTGCACCTTCAGTCGATGGAGATTCTCGTAGACCTCGCCGCAAATGGGACACTTGAGGCATTTGTGATTCTTCAAGGTTTCCGCGTTCTCGTACAGCCCACTGCATTCGTTGCACTGATACGACTTCTGTTTCTTGCAGGTGTGCTTGAACCAGTGTTTCTCCAACTGAGTCACGAGGTCGAACATCAATTCGCAGACTGCACAGGTAAACATTCCATGATGATCACGTTTCAAGCCAAAGTCCAGCATCTTGAGCGAGCACTGATAATGCTTGTCGTAGTTGTCCTTGCGCAACAAGGTCTCGTTGCAGGATTCACATTGATTTTGATGCTTTGTCAAGTGAGCAAATAACATTCCGGGCTCCACGTTCGTATAATTACAAAAATTACATGTGTAACTATTCTCCTCCGTTGGGTGCAAGTGGGAGAGCAGGTGCCTCTGATACGTGTTCGGGCTGAAGAACGTCGCGCCGCACGCGGGACACTTGAGATAGGGTCTCTTTTTATCCGTGTAGTGCAGGGAGAGGGGATTCACCTTCTTCGTCCACTTCTTGTCCCGCTTGATCCTCTCCGAGTTCTCGTACGCGATATCCTCGATCCTGGGGAGACGCTCGTGCTCCTCGGACGTGCTCTGGCTGGACATCTCATCCTGCATCGACTGGTCGCTGTTAGCCACGCACTTCCGCAGATATACCATCTTGTTGTAACTGTGCTTCCACCTGCCGTTCTTCTGGCTCTTGGAGATTTTATGCATGCTCTGCTCGAGCAGCTCCTCCATCCTCATACCCGCGTCCTCGAGGGTCTCCAGGGGTGGCATCAGGATGTAATTGTTCTCGTTGGACACGGACGGCTCGATCTTGCAGGATACGCCTGAGGGATCCTTCGTGAGGTACAGCAGATCCAGCGGCGTCTCCTCTTCCGCGGGTTCCACCTTGCGCGGGACCACAGCCGCTTCCACGGCGTTGCTTCGCAACTTTCGTCCGCTGCCGCTGGCGTGCCTGCTCTTCCTGCGGCCCTTGCTCTTCTTCTCCTCCGTGGCCTTCCTCGTCCTCTTGCGCGCCACCCGGGTGGCGTTCTCGCCCTCGATCTCGTCCAGCTTCAGCATCTTGTCAGTCTTGAGGTTGCGTCGCCTCATCGACGCTGTATTTACATGTACGCTGCGTGAACGGGGTTACGCGTGTTTACAATCGCCAGACGTCGTGCGACATAACCTGACAGCTCGGCGAGTCCTGTTAACACAGCCGTGCGGCGGGCGTGAAAAAACGCGCGAGACACCGAAGAGTCGGCGTATGCAATTAATGCAATATGCAGTATACTCACGTGTCGCGGTCGATCCAGGTCGGTCGCATAGTCGACGGGTAAGAGAGAGTGAGAGAGAAAAAGAGAGAGAGAGAGAGGGACCTTCTCCACTTCTCACGACGACGCGCCGTATCTGTCACGTTGCACCCCCGTGCATCGATTTTTCCAAGATCCGGATTTCTCCGGACGCATGGCCGCGCGTCCGCTACGTCCCAGGTCGGCGACGAAGCGCCGCTAATATGCCCGGCGTCGACGACACTCGTGACTCTCGTCTCTCCAAGGAAACCCTGGTGTTTCTCGCCCCGGTGATAACGCTAGATCAGCTGTTCCACGAAACGGATGTGCGAGAGAGAGATCGAACGATCTCGTTCGCCATGCCGTGGCGTCGCTCGCTCACCGCTGCCGTTGCCGCTTACCGTCCGCTGCGTTCCGGTTTCGGTGTGTGGAAAGGGCTCGATAACGGACCCGCGGCGGCTCGGCGGCGCCTCGAATCGATGCGGAAGAAAGGAAAGAAAGAAGGAAAGAAAGAATGCGTGCTCGGCCTGATCTCGCCTCTCCTCTCCTCTCCTCTTCTTTTCTCGGAAAACGCACACCCAGACACCAAGATTCGCCCGGATATTCGCCTATTTCGTTTTAAACGAACTTCCTGTTTGACGGGAAGGAGGAGGAGGAGGAGGAGGAGGAGAATGAGGCAGAGACGTTGCGCGACTTCTTTCACTTTGTACCGTTTCCTTTTAATTCTTTCCTTTTAATTCCGATTCCCTCGTCACTTGTAAAATGGCAAGATAAAAATCACGTTATTTTTTTTCGTCGTATCGTATTGAAACGAAGTTTAGTCTTTCTAGTGCAAAAGTATCTGTTTCTTCTCTCTGTCTGTCCGTCCGTCTGTGTCTCTCTCTCTCTCTCTCTCTCCCTCCCCTCTCCCCCTTTCGTCTCACTTCTCCTCTCGCTCTTCGCTCACCGCTCTCTATTCTCCTCTCTCCTCTCTCCTCTCTTCTCTCACTACTCTCTACTCTCCACTCTCCACTTTTCATTCTCCTCTCTCCTCTCTCCTCTCTCTTCTCTTCGTCTCCTCTCACTCTTTTTTTTTCTCTTTCTCTCTCCCTTTCTCTCTCTTTCTTTGCCATATGTACAGTATCTTTCAAAGATTCGTATTGCCTGGGGTATACACACGATTCGACATTTTTATTCTGCGAGTTTCTCTTTGATGAAAACTCAAAAGCTTTGTATAATTAATTATAACATTTAGATAATTTCTTTTTAATGAACAATCATACAAATATACTGTCTAGAGATGTTCATAAGAGTCAGGGTTGGGTTTATAGTAACTGTTAAAAAGATAAAAGTTAAATAATAAAGTTAAAAAGTTAATAACTACGTTAGTTATTTTTTAACGCACAAAAATTTTATTTCATTAATCTTTTCCCTAAGTTAAAAATTTATCTATGTAAAAGACAAAAATATAATATATAAAAGAAAAAATAAATTTCTACACAACTTTGTCATTTCATATTAGTTTAATTTACAAACAAAATATTAAATTTGTTTGATGATTCATATTATAATTGTTTTGAGTAATCTAACTTTAAAAATGTGCAAATTTCTAATTTGATATAATACAAATAATGTTCTTCAAAATTAACGACGTTTTTTCTGTGTAAACAGAAACCTAATAGTTAAAAGTTACGTTAAAATTAAATTAACTTAAATTAACTTTTAATTTAAATTAATTTAATTTTAACGTAACTTTTAACTATTAGGTTTCTGTTTATACATACAACTCTTAACATAACTAAATTAATTTTAGTTTAGATATAAATTTGTCTTTGTTATTTAGATTGATTGAATACCAAACATATGCGATATCAAAATATTTGATAATCATTTTATCTTAGTTAATTTCTTGCAGCTAAAAAATTATGGCTGTACTTGCAAAGCATTTTTTTAAGTGAGAAGACATCAAGAAACAACGTGTGTACAAGCTGTTAAATTTTGAATTTGCGTTACTACTATATGTGAGTTATTATATAATAGCCATGAAGCTACATCCAACTTATTTCATTATCGTGTTATTATCTAATAAAGCAATTTTCTATAAAAAAAAATCTGTTTACATTAGACAATATTTGTGTCTCGCTAATCTAGCTGCTATATTTTAACGTAAACACGCACAATTTATCTCTTGAAGAAAATGCAGACGTATGAGAAGAAAAGTAAAAGAGAAGATTAGAATATGTGCCTCTTGAAAAGTTTCAAAAATTAAAAATATCAGAAAGATATATTGCGACAGGAAGAAATAGGTAGCATCGAGAAATAACATCGTGCATTTGATTAAGGCTATGGTTAGATGCAAATGTTTGTCCACTATACGAGTTCATAAATATTTCGTTTTATTGTTGCTCTTTGAAAGAGTTATAGTGTTAATGTTTACGAATTTTTATTTTTATATTTTTATATTAGAGAACTGGGAGAGCTTTCCTTTGTGAGATATTCGGAAAAAAGCGAATACAAAAATAAAAAGATTCTAGTAAGCATAAAATTATTACTGCTATGTTATTACAACAATATTCAATAACATATAATGTTTTCGAATATGTCGTATTTAACGTTGTATACATCAATATGAAATTTTGCCATAGCTTGGAAATAATTTTTTTTAAACATTTCAACATATTTTTACAAATTTAAAGTTTATAATCTTTCAAAATAATCATTAAAAAATGTTCATATAATATTATTTTAAAATGTTAGATAAAATCAACGAAAATTTCTAAATATATTACTTTACATATAATCTAAACAAATTTCTAAGTGTTACTTTCTTATTGGGATATCTTAAAAAAGGGCGAAACTTATCTAAATCTTACGAGTTTGTTTAGCACTGTCGATGCTCCTTAAAATGCAGTTAATTTCTCCATTATTCGAGTATATTCACGAAATCACGCGAAAGTAAGAAATCCTTGCTGCTACCCCCCTCACAAAGCAAAACGACTCGATATAATTCCAATGGGAATCCTAAAGTATTTTCGTACATACATAAATTAGAATTCTCCCTTTTATTCTTTTGAAATTTTCATTAAAACTAAATACATTAACAGGCACCGAGTGATCCCTTTCTCTATATACAATGATTTCGACGATTCGCCGCCTTTTGTACTTGAATCAGTTGGTCTTCTTGTCAGTCTTCCTCTTTTTGTGCTCGTGCTCATGGGCAAGATGGTCGACATGGACATCATGGTGATGATGGTCATGATCATGGCTATAATCATGCGTCAACACGTGACCATGATCGAAATCATGAGCGATAGGAGCAATGGGAGCGATGGGAACGATAGGGCCGATGGGGCCGATGGGACCTATGGGGCCGATAGGGCCGATAGGACCGACAGGGCCGATGGGGCCGATGGAGCCGATGGGGCCGATGGAGCCGATGGAGCCGATGGGTGAGATGGCGGCTATAGGGTGAAGAGGAGCGATGGCATGATCCAAATGCACATTAGCTGATAACGAATGGGCGTAAAGATGATTGGGTGCGAAGTTGCGCGCATAGATGGCACCAGGAAGACCGCCACTCGGGATTAGCTGAAGCGGAGGCAGCGAGTGCACCGGAACTGGGACTGGTACCGGAACCGGTACGGGTACCGGGTGCTTTACTGGAACTGGATATGGTTGTTGCACGGGCACTGCGATTGGCTGTTTCACCGGGATCGGTATTGGACGCTCTACAGGAATCGGCACCGCCTGCGTGTTGGAAAGATGCTTCGATTAATTGACTTATTTCCAGAAATTTAAAGATAAATTTTTTCTTATGTACTAGATCATTTGTAGTTTCGAATTATAATTGAAATCAAGGAAAGTTTTTTTGAAAAAAGTCTTCTTCTGTGATACAACTAAGAACTTTACTGATTCAGCAGATCTATAACCGTTTATTCAGAGAAAAGTTATGTTTAAATTGATGAAATCATTTCTTGAGTTTTTAAATTGAAACGAAAATCTTTTGAAGAAAATAGAAATTTATTTAATTTCAAGAAATAATATCATTAACTTTTTTTAAAACAAATAAATTATTTATTTAAATTATTTGTTAAACAAATAAAACAAAACAAAACAAAAATGTTAGATTCTGATATATACATGACACGAAGATTCCGAATAATTCAGCGCCTAGTTATATGTTGAATTGACATAAAGCTATAGCTTTGCTGAATCACACAATTTATTTTTTCCCATGTCATTACGACTCAAATTGATTTTATGTATTATTCAGAATATTATATTAGATCAAAATGTTTGCTTAATTTAATATGATTTAATATAATTTAAACACTAAGAAAAGATTTTCATAAATCTTCTTCACGTTACTTTTCGAGAAACTGCTGCAAAAGGAAGAGTAATCGTTAACAGATTTTGCGCGTTGATGAAAGTAAAATTGGCGGGACGCTACCTGAGGTACCGGTACCGGAACGGGGACCGGTTTGTGAATGATCTTCTCGATCGGTAACGGCACGTGATACGGTTTCTCTATGATCACCGGTTCCGGAACTGGCACCGGTTTCTCCACCACCACTTGCTTCGTTATGTACACGGGAAGGGTTTTCAGAATTCCGGGCGCCAGAGCAATGCCACCTCTACCATAAGTCGCATCTGCCAGATGCAACCTGCCAATTGAAATGTTCGTAAATATGACGTAAATGTTAACGTTGATTTTAGAAAGTATTAATATTAAACAAGAAATTATACAAAATTTTGCAAAGGGAAAGTTAACGCTTTAAAAAATATTTATTGACGCTCTGTGATGTCCGTGCGATTTCACATTCAGCTGATATTTTATATTATTCAATTACGATTATTTTAAAACTTTAAAACTTAACGTAAAACGTCTATAAGTTTAGAAATTTATTCTAAATTATTTTTCAAAAGTTTTAGAAATTCTTGAAAATTCTGAAAAACTTCAAATTATTTAAAATAACATAAATCACTTTTTTTATTTTTAATATAGAGTGTTAGATACACTTTTACCCTGCGTGCAGATTGACTTCGGGAAGTTTGAGTCCTTTCCAGGGGGTGTGGGCGATCGACCACGGTTGTCCATGTCCATAAGGGCTCGGTAGACCGATCCACCCCTCGTTACCAATGAGACCCCGCTTCTGCTGCTTTGCATCTTTCGGTACCGACGCGAATGCGCAGGTACATAATAATGTCAGGAACAGCTGAAGCACAGCAACAACGTAAAAAAGTCAAATGTAATAAATTAAAATCTATAGAAAAATTATTTAATGTAATATAAGTTAGAAAAATTTTTCAAAAGAACTTAAAAATACCTGGGACTGAATTTTTAATGTTAGAAAAAATGATTCTTTTAGAGCCTAGACATTATACATTTATAAACTTCAATCTCTTAATTTACACTATTTTAATGAAGAAATACGGCTACTTACAAAGATCTTCGACATTGCTCTCTCGTTGCGGATAAACTGTTCGTAAGATTGTAACCACGGAAGCCTTTTATATTTACGAATCGTACCAGTGACGACTTGACGGATCCAGATCGAGGAACAGGTCAAGTTCCCATTTATGATGAAATCGGAACTTCACCCTTCTCGCGATCGATATCCCAAGCTTCCGCTAATGAAATCCGCGATGAATCCAGTTTGCGGCGATATTTCAAAATAATGTCAAACACAATGAAGATTTGTAGCGAAAAGAACAATAAGATAATAAACGTATAAAATCCCAATATGTGATAAATATTAATTAATATTAAATCAATCTGTTCGACAGATTAATGAAGTTATTAATATTAAATTAATAAGTTTAATTGATGCAGATTTTTTGCATGTTTACTATACATTAAATAAACTAAATATTTAAGATGAAGTAAATATTTAAGATTAATATATGAAATAAAATTGAATGCCGTTTTTAATATTAATACAAGTGAATATGCATCTTCTGTTAAAAATGACACCAGCTTCCCACTCGATTACGAGCTCGTGCTTGCTATGTTGACGTCGTAATTACGTTCGCCCGTACCACTTACCTACATCCCTACATCTATTTAATTATGCCTGGAAACGTACTTCCGCACACGTACGGTGAAAACGAAAACGCCTAAGAATTCCATTCCAATTCATTCATCGTTGATGCTGTCTGCATAAAAGATGGACGAACATTAATAATTGCAACAGCTAATTTTCAATCGTATTAATATTTTAGATTAGTTAATTATTAGTTAATAATGTATTACTCTTATTAATGTATTTTCTTAGCCTTATGATATGCATTGAGAAAATATATACATTGAGAAAAAAGTGTTTGATACTTGTGATAATTGTGCGGTAAGAGAATTATGATTAGAGAAGACTCATATAGTTATTGCTATAAAGTTAATAATAATAACCTTATATTTCTATTTTTACCAACTATACAAAAATTGTTACTATAAAATATGATGATTTTAAATCTAATAAAGTATCACGATATGGATGGTAAAAATAAATTAAATATTTTTTTTATAGAAAACTCGTTACATTAGCAACTTTTATTGCAGTAGCAAAAAATTAGTTGTTGTGATAATGTGCATTTACTGCTTTCAAACATGTTTTCATTGCTGACCTATTAAATCTTAGAATGATGAAACCTTCTTATAGATGTTGAACTCGCGTAGCAAGCTGTAACTTTGCTGAATCAGTCAATCAATTTTTCTCCGTGATGTCATCTGCATTGAGAGAAAATAGTGGTTGCAATTGCCATAATTTAAAAATGGATAGGCTGATTTAGCAAAGCTACAGCTGTTGCGAGTTCAACATCTGTAAGATTTGACAGTTTAATAAAGAAATATCTGAAAGCAGTGAATGAATTGTTGGAACAACAAATTCTTTGCTACAATGAAAGTTGCAATGCAACAAGTTTCCTTTATCGCGGCAAAAAACGTACGCGCCATCTTGGCTAATGTGCCTCGTTAAAAATTTTAATCCGTATATTCGATTTTTACAGAAAGTTGCTTTGCTATATAATAAATTTGCTATTTGCTGTTAGAACAAATAGGATTCATAATGTGAGTTATAATCGATACTTTTACACAGCTGTAAAACTTTGCTACTTTATACGTAGCAAACTGGCTGGCCGTATATTACGGTATTTACAGCTATAGATTTGTTGAATCAATGAAGTTCCTAGTTATTTTAACAAAACCTTTTTCCATGATGTATCAATGTGTTAACTCCCTGAAAATTTTGTCAAATAGACAGACAAACAGATGCTTAAAGATAATGAAATATTGATATTAATGTTTGGACAATAATAGAACGTATAGTAGAAAGGAAAACAAATCAAATTATGCTCTTATGCCCGATTTCTTCACACTTGCCGATAGCTGTCTTCCAAATATTCGTCAATTAATTAAAAATTTGTTTTCTTCACTGAAATCTCTGGTTACGGATAACTATTCTTTATACTATTAATTTTTGATTGAGAATTTTACTAGAAATTACCATAATCTCTGGAAAATATGTCATGGATAAAGTTGTGAAGAAATTGAACATGGAAAATTCATGAAGGAACGAGGTAGTAAAGTAGCGAACGTTTTCCTCGTTTCCTCATAACAACACAATTGTTTCGTCGTCGAGGTGTTCGGATTGCGTGTCCACGCATAGGCCGTTTCTTGTTATAGGTAGGTACCTATAACAAGACTTCACCACCGTGTTGTATGTATGTACGTGTGCATTCTGCTAATTCGCGATACGTGGCTGGCGAACCTTGGCCAAGCGTCATTGGGCGTGTTGTTACGCCGTATTCGAGCTCGTCGATGAATAATGAATGGCGGGTAACGTGGTTGGCATTAGAAACGCTACGGCATTAGGTGCTTAGAAAATGAAAGTTAAGAAAGTCCGCGTGGTGTCAAACGCGGAAGCGAAGAGGAAAAACGCGGCTCGTCTCGATCTCGTTGACCGAATAAAGGACGTCGGAGGACGCTGAAGAAATCTCCATTTGCATTCGCTGCCGCATACCTACACCTTGATCTTTCGCTGTTGCGCGAAACCTATACCCATGCATTACATCAACGATGACATTGTTAACCCTCTCATGCACTTCTTTTTAGTTATACTTAGCATATAATTTGTATTTTACTAGAAGTTTTTAGAATCGTTGATTATGAATCTGTAGTCAAAATTCAAAACGACAGATCTAAATAAGTTTTAATTTTGGCCCGCTACATTGAATTCATTATTTTAAAATTAAGTAAAGATTTTTTTCATATAATCTTTACGTTAACTTCTAAAAGAAAAAAAGGAAGAAAAAGTTTACTATTTTTTTCTTTATTTTTAAAATGAATCTAAAAAGAAGGCGCTATTTTTATTTTTGTAAAAGATATGAATTTTTAAAGGGCCAATATATATATTTATTCCATCAGACACGAAAAATTAATTTGTTGTTAAAAAACGCAGTGTGTTGCCAATTAATTGTTTAATTGCAATAAATTGATTTATTCTACTAAGAAATCATTATTTATTTGATGAACTGCGTTGTGTGACAATTTAAACGGTCTGTAATTCGTGTCAGATTGTAAAGTACAATTTATAAATAATATTTTATTATATAATAATAATAGTTTTATTAATATGTATTTTTTATACATATTATTATTATTTTAAAAGAATTATATAATATTACGTACATTCTTTAAATATTCTTTTAGTATTTTATAGCATAAAATTGTAAAGAAATACTCCGTATTAAATTTAGCTACGTTTAAAATTAACGCATTTTATAATATAATTATTGATGAAATACATTTCACGTAGACTGATTCCAACCATGATACCAACTTGATCAAATCGAATCACGTATTGGGCGCGATCGCGGCTATCTAATGATCTGGAAGACCAAATAATCGCCGGTGAACCTTTAACTAACTACGTCGTTAATGTATGCTCTAGGATTTTTCGCACGCCTTCCCGTCCGTTGCCTTTGTTCGACCTCCTAGGAGAGAAAAGCGGCCGCCATTTGGCTGTCGCCCAGGTTCGGGTAGCAGCGAAAGTGTATCGGCCCATAGAATCGCTCCTCTTCTTCGTTCGGCTATGCAACGCATCGATGCCCTATAAATACATATGGGGGTCACGATTTCAGAGCGAACTCAGTTTTTCGCCGACCGGCAACTGGAACCCTCCCAGTGATCGATCATGAGGCTTCTCCCGATACCGGTGCAAATTCTCGTTCTTGTTTTACTTTTACCGACGTAATCTGGACGATTTACATTCGGATGTAGATCAATGCGATGAAGAACGCGACATCACGTTGATTCAGTGACTTGTGCATCGTTTGTGAATTCCGTTGAATGATTGTGCGCCGTTTATATATCACCTCGATTTAAAACAATCTAAACTAATCGTAATCTAATATTGCAATAAAAACGTTAGGTTTAGCAATTGAAGTAAAAATGTACAAGTCAAATTTATTTTAAACGTGCATTCAGATATATAATCAAATTTTTATTTTTTGAGGCGTTGTTGAAGTTCGAAAAAATTTTCTACAGCGTCTAACTGCTCTGCGTCTAACTGCTCGCTGACGTCAAATTGCTCTAAAAAAATTTTATAATAAATTTATTGTATTCAAATAAATTTCGAGGATTATAGCTCTTTGTTACGTTTTTATAGGTAATGATGCTGGTGCTGGCCAGCACTATAGCCATTACCGTTGACAAGAATTCAAAGCAACGGCACAGCGCTTTCGTACAGGCGAAGAGACATGGAAAAAGAGGTTTGGACGGTTTGGGATATGGTCTACATCACGAACATCAGGAGCACGTGTACGGTCCACCGTCATTGTCACCGGCGCCGGTTTATGAAATTCCCCAGCCAGATGCTGGGCAACCGGTACCGGGACACATACCGGAACCATCACCCCCCGTCGTTGGACATCCAGTCGTTGGACATCCATTCGTTGGACATCCAGTCGATGGACATCCAGTCGTTGGACATCCAGTTGGTGAGTAATTTCTCTTAACGAAGATAATTTTTAATTTTACCTTTATTATGATATTAAAAAGGATATAATTAACTTTATTTCTTAATTTATTGAAATATTAAAATAAAGTGTAATTAGAAGAAATCGTCCATAAATGCTATCATAATTATAGTGAATATATAACTATTTACTTACTGTTGTAGTAATAACTAACAGCTATATTTTGTATTTGTTAAAATAACTATAAATGTCGTATATAGTTAGCATTGAAAATATCTATGAATTATATATAATAATTAAATTATAATAATTGCAATTATTTCTTTACAGAGTGTAGAATTTAATGTCAATATTTTTGTAGCATTGCTCATTATACTACATAATTATTGAGTTGGAATACATGTTCGTAAGCACATTATGTGGTTAAAGAAATCTATATACAAATATCTAAATATTGTCTTTGAATTTTACTTAAAGAACACTAAGAACTGGTTTCAATTCAATATTTTGGTCCAGCAAAATTATTGTTTTTTATTTAATAAAATTTTTAGAACGTGTTTTAGTTATTCTTGTATTAATATTTCTATTCATTTTTTCAGCGGCAGTGCCTGTACCTATTCCGCAGCCGTTTCCGCATCCGGTACCGCATCCGGTACCGCAACCGGTCGCGGTGCCCGTGGTGGTACCGGTCACTAAGCATGTACCGGTCGCTGTACCCGTGCCAGTTCATATCGATCGCGCTGTGCCAGTGGCAGTGCCAGTACCGAAACCGTATCCCGTCCCCGTGGAGAAGATCGTTCATGTGGACCGGCCAGTACCAGTGCCAGTCGAGAAACCGGTGCACGTCCCGGTCGATCGGCCGGTGCACGTGGCGGTGCCGGTACCGAAACCATATCCCGTCGCCTTCGAGAAGATCGTCCACGTGGATCGACCGTATCCAGTGCACGTGGCCGTGCCAGTACACGTGCCGAAGCCATACCCAGTACCGGTCGCCATACACGCTCACTATAAGTCACACGGTTGGTCACGTTGGTGACACAGAGAGTCGTCCAGCTCCTAAAGGGGTATTCTGATTTAGAATGTACTGAAAAATGAGTATTTTTCTAAACCTCTTTACAGAAAGGCTGTAACAGGCACATTGAAGAAATCACAATATCATATTGGTTGTAGTTTATATGATAAAGAATATTTACTTCATATATATCAAATTTGATAAAGATTATTTTAACTAAAATTTTAGGGAGTTCAGTTAAAAAAATGATTTCGTGAAAAAGTAACTTTCAATTTTTACTTTTCGTACATATAAGAACATTATTTACGTCTAATATATTTGCAGACGTATTCTTAAGACCTTAAAAAATGCAAAAAAAAAAGAAATCAAAGTTTCAAAGTTCTAGACCAGAGTATTTTTTTAATGCAGTTTTTAATATAACAGCGATATTATTTTCGCAAATATTATAGACTAACGTAGATAATTTTTATAATGTAATATAAGTGCGGTTGTTTTATATACTTATTATAGATTTATTATTGATAATTAATTGATCAATAACTAATCTTGCCTATCTGAAATGTAACATACTAAAAATTGATTACTGCGTCAGTGGATTTTTATATGTGCTTGCTATTTTTTAATAAACTTCTTGTTAAAAAATTTACTTCTACGTGTACCTTGCTAGGGTTTTTTTTATCTTTCATTTATCATTGATATAAATTGTGTATAAAAATTAAGAAATCAAATAAATGTTATTCTATCAAAATCTCTGTTTGGCAGCAGCCTTGAAAATAATATTGCTACTATGTATGAATGCGGTGTGAACTGTTCTATTAGTAAGTATCTTTAACATGATCAATGGAGTAATAATATGTTACCGTAGAGAGGTAGTTACAAGGTGAACCCAATTTAATTATGTATTTATACACCTAACAGAAAAGTTCAAAAACTATTTTGTAACGTTAGTATGTCCTTGTCCTTTAACTACGTCAGTATCTGCTTAATGTATTAAATTAATTAAATTATATTTTGTTACTAGTACGTTATTAATATTTTATGTGATATAAAACATTTTGTATAGTTTTAAAATATCAATAATTTCTATTTCTGAGATTTTATCAAAACCAGCATATAAGAATGATAACTTGTGGAATATACGTTATTGCATTACTTTTTAATATTAATATTATGGAAAATTGAAATTTACAACTTTTGCGTAAAAAATTATTTGTTTAGAACAATGATTAAGTAATATTTCTAACATATTAATAAAAATGATTACGTGTCCACTCCTGATAATATTATATGAATATTATTATAAAGAAATAAATAATATTATTTATTTCAATATTTAAAATTATTGACAATATTATAATTTTTAAATGTAATAATTATAAAGTTTATGAATATTTTATGCATAATAATTCACATTAATTTTTGACCACAATAATAGAACATTTTCATAATATTCCACAGATATTGAAGCAATATACTACGAATATTATATAAAAATGAACATATAATATTAATACAACTCCAGTTATATTAAAAATATTGAGTAATATTCTCGGAATATTATTTTAATATTATTTTAATTTTTAATAATATTTATATATTTATATAATATTTTAAAAATATTATGTGTTTATAGGGATATGAAAATATGCAGATTGTTTTACAGAGCTTATCAAAATCGAAAAAGCCAGCGATAAAAGGTGATGTGTAATCAGTAATCATGTATTCGTGATTACCTGAATAAAAGTAACACTTAAAGTCGATACGACTGTAAAAAGTACGGAAAAATTCCTCCCTAAGAACGCGCTAAATAATAAAAAATTTGGCATATTTCGTTACCTGACAAATTGATTATCATGGCAGGAGGAATAAGTTTTCAACCGCCAATGAAACGCAATCGCGTGTCCGACGGTTGCGCATCGAGCGTGGAAAATGTCGCGCCTACCTCCCTATCGGAAAAGTGTACCGATGGAAGCGGCAGGGAAAGGTCGCGTTTTCCACGTAGCGGCTCCCTCATGCATTGTTGACGAGCGAATTGCTAGGCAAGGCGTCGCGCGCTAGCACCGCTCGTGTTAGGAAACGCATACTAATCTTACTCTTTCGCCTATAGATTCAAGAGATACATTTTTTAGTAATTCCCGAAGAATACGCGAATTTCCGACTATTTCCGATCGATTGCGATTGGCAGAGACCTTTTGATGCAAATTATTAGCTGGATTATTTGCAAATTTTATCTGGAAAAATTTTGAGCGTTGAATTATATTATATAATCTACGTTTTCCTTGACTAATATAATTACAACTATATTAACGTCAAATGCAAAGAAAGCTAAACAAAGGAATAATCATTTTTTTTGTAATGCGTGTTTGGAAAAAAAATTATTACTTAATGTTGACTAATTAGAGTCAATTAATTTGTATAAGAATTAATAAGAATAATTAGAAGCTTGTTTAATTCGATTCCAAATATTTTGAAAAAAATATTACCTTTATTTTGTTATTTGAAACATCTCAGTATTTTTATTTACATTTACATTTCGACGGACAATTTAAGCTTTAAGCCGCAGAAAATAAAATGCATCATTTATTTCCATATAGGGAAATTGGCGGTCGCTATCGGAAATGAATTGTTTAACGAGCAGGTTTCAAGTAGATCACAAGGGAGATAAACAGGCGACGTTAGCCAAGGAAGACTGCTATACACGATCTCGATATCAGCGATCGTGTGAACGAACGCAACGCTTTCCTGGTTATCGACTATCATTCGCACCGATTACTCCGCAAATGAAACGAGAAAACACGTGGACGTTCTCGCCCTATGTCATCCGAGAAAAGGCTCATGTCATCCGTCAGATGACTATGCTCCGAAAGAAACCCGTAACCCCGTTACGGCGAACCGCTATCTCTCTGCCATCATAGCTCTCAGTATCCGTTTAGCGTGGCAGATACGCGGATTTTCTCTCTTTCGGTATAGAAGTGTTTTGCCTCTCTGCGAAAAGTGATTTTTATCGCGTTCTGTTTCTCAAAAAAATTGGCGAAAAATTTGGCGATCGCTCATAGGTGCACGCCGCGAAAGAGAAATATTCGTTGATCAAAATTTCGCGGTGTAATAAAACGGATAAATGTGATTTATTTATTTCGAATTTATTTACGCGATGCAATTCGCAGTGTGCGAGAATGGATTTCCGAATATAGTGGATATAATATTTAATGCAACACAGATGTATGATGTTAATTAAATGAATTAATATTATTTAAAGGTTGAAATTAAAAACGGAGTGAGATTAAGGGGTGGAATAAAATGTGAAAATAAAATTTTACAGCTGCAAAACTGAATTATTTTCTTCAATCAATTATTAATACACAAAAATAAAAAGTTATCTAATTAAACAGTTGAATTATTTTAACAATTTATTTTATTACTGACTCTCTAATAATAATAATAATTTAGCATGGTGATAAAATTTATTATTCTGTTTTATATAAAAATATTAATTTATATCAAAACTATTATACAGTTATCTTCTTAATTCCTTTTTCTTACGTGAATTACGTTGAAATTTGTTGTTTTGAATATGAGCAGGAGAAAAATATTATTCAAAGTGAAAAGTAATTGCTAAAACTTCTTATCAATGTTGTATCATACGATCGTGAGTGCTTTTAATAGTCGTCGTAATTACATCGTTTTTGAAGATACACATTTCATACAAGTATTGTATGCTCATTCCCGGATTCTTGCCCTACGTGCGGCTTTCTTTCATATATATAGTAATTTATTTTAATAGGACCTCGGTTACGGTAACTACGTCTACGGTAGACATGAGTAATAATGTAAAGAAGTTTCTCGTAGCAAGTGCTATAGGATATCTATAGCAAGCTCATATTTAATTGATACTTCGGCGCCTTTTGCGCTCGATATGCGTTACACTTGACACCAAAGGCGCGGATCCATAATACTGTTAAAGTTAACTTAAACACGATTGTTGCGATCGAAAAAAATGAACTGTGGAGACTAGTTCGGTGCAGCTCTTATACAAAACGAAACACACTCTAAAAGTAAAATAATTTTTGTCCTCTGTCAATATTGTCACACTGAAACTTTGTAATTATCTTTATGCTAAATCCTGAAATATATTTTTAGATTAATTTAGTTGAATGATAAATTGAAATAAATTATAATACATTTTTAATTTATTTTTTGTGTTATTAATTCATGTCACGTAAAATGTACAATTGCAATTTATTCGCTATATTTTGCTTAAGATTACTACATACTTGTATTAGAATGTTATTTGCTTTGATAACATTTATTTACAATCACGACATACTTAATAAAAACTCAAAACTTAATTATGTTTAACAATTTTGGAAATATATAAAACTAGAGAAAATTGCGGGATGTATTTACATGATATACATATGTACTTAAAGTACGTATTTTTTATTGATTATATTATATACATCATAAGTTATACGCGCACACAATAAAATTAAGAAACAGTTTTTTATTTTTATTTTAAAAATTATTATTATTATTACAAAATATTATACGTTTGAATTTAATTAAAAAATCATTTTAATTGAAAAATTATTTTCTATTTTTTTTATTTTGACGATATGTGCTTAAAAAAATGCAACTAATTTCTTTTTTAAAGGAATATTTTATCTTCTTAATGTGTGAGAATGCACTTATAAAATATATATATATATATATATGTGTGTGTGTTTTGTTAACTTACTTAACACACATATATATATATTTTTTTTTGTTAACTTACTTAACACACACACACACACACACACACACACACACACATATATATATATATATATAAACTTAACACACACACACACACATATATATATATATATATATATATATATATATATATATATATATATATATAGTGTGTGTGTTAAGTTTTGAGTTTTTATATATATATGTGTGTGTGTGTGTGTGTGTGTGTGTGTGTGTGTGTGTGTGTGTGTGTGTGTGTGTGTGTGTGTGTGTGTATATATATGTTTGTTATATTTTTACCTATACTTTAACATATCCAAAGCTTATTGAAATCGGAATAGGATTTTTGGTTGTTTTCTTTCCCAATCAGCAAATAATATTTTTAAAAATATTTTTTTTAATATTTAAAAAATATTTTTTTACACATTTTTGAAAATGTTAAAAATAATGGATCAGTTTCTTTTTATTAATATTTTAACAGTTAAAAAAACATACGTTAAAAACATTTTTAACGTATAGAAAACATATTTATTAAAAATGTGTTTTTTTTTCATTAAATAAATTTTTAACATTTAAAAGTAAATTTCATTGATTAGCATTGATTAGCATCACATTTTAAAATACACACAACATTCGTATAATAACACATAATAAAAAAATATTCAGAAATTTTGTTAAGATTTGTTCTTAGGATTTTTTTTGTTTATAAATTCTCGAGCAACATTGTGCATCCAAATTATTAACGTTGCTTGAATTTTGCGATCGAATGGGATTTGATACTTTGTGACGATCTATACTTTATGTTAATGCATATATTGACCAGTGTCAGATTAATTAAATAGATGATATCTAAAAGATAAAACGTATAATTAAATCATGTTTCTTTAAATAAATATAAAATTGCAATGTCTGAAATGTAAATCTTCGTTTTAGATATTGTAAAAATTTTGACTTTCATATTTTATATGTATTCTTCAAATGCAAGCCGCCACCATTTTGAAAGCATATAGTAATGTTTATTTATTCGTCCCATAATTGATTTGAATTTTTAACTATTTTAATCATCTTTTCAGTAAGATTTTATTTTAATCATCTATCTTTTGGTAAATGTAAGAAACACAAATATTATATAGAGAAAGCTTAATCAAAAGCTTGTGCAAGCCTTTTGAAAAGCTCTGTTAAGAAGCTATTTTTATCGCAATTCGATAAAGCTACTCAAAAGCTGCTGATCGCGCAGTCGCAATACACCGATGTCGAATCACAGTCAATGGCAAATAAAGATACGCATGTGTACGTGAGAACATGTGAATATGAGAGAAACCCCAGGGGAGCGGGTAGCTTGTCGATGAGAATTGCTAAGGAGGACCGAAGAGACAAGAAGACGTCCGAGGTTGGAACGCGAGACGTCGGCGGAAGTGGTCATTCGCGCATCGGCAATCTTTTTCGAAGAAGAATTTCTTCAGGTGTGCCACAGAAACCTCGCGCGGAGAGAATTTTACAAAAAAGAAGCCTGAAATTTAAAAATTTCAAAATAAAGAAATCTAGTAGATTGTATAATTTGGAAACAGAATTTTGATACATTTTTATTTTGTAAACCAAGAAGGTTTGATGAACCTTAGAATTCGATCAATTTAAATTTATGATCTACGAAAAGAGTTTCGAGGAATCCAAATTCGAGAAATGAACTTGTATAAGATTTCGTTAATTTTAGAGCACGTTGATTTTTTTAAATCAATTTTAGGAATCAAGATTTTATCAAATCTGATAATCGAGGAATTTGTAATCTCTATTTCGAAAATTGAGAAGTCGGCGCAACAAATGAGTCCTTTTAAAGAAATTTTTGAAAGATTGTGAAACGACATGGGTCGTATTTTACGTCGAATAAACGACGCGATGCATAATCCAAATCTCAGATATTTGTTATCCTTTTTCACGATCGGAAAGATTCTCAACGTCGCGCTGCTCGTTATTGACAAGGTGCCAACTTTCTTGTCGAAATCACTACAAAATGAGAAGTTTAATGCGCGTGTGATGTGTTCTCAGATTAATATGGTGTCCGTGAAAAGATTAGGAATCGCCGGCTCCTGTACGTTCTCCATCGGGCTTATCAGCTATAGTTTAGGATTTCCTTCTATACTGAAGTCGCAAGTTAAATCTGTAAGTAATTGATATATCAACGTTCTCAAAGTGGTTTCAGAAATATACAGAATTAGGCCTGCAAGAAAAATAATTCTCTCGATACCGAATTACTATGAATCTAGTTTCAAATTTGTAAATGCTTCAATAATAAAGTTTTTTTCCAACTAATTTTAAATGAACTTTCCTCTGCAGATTGTATATTTGTGTGTGTTTGAAGATTATTAATATAATAAAATTACATAAGGAGATACATGTTATTTCTCACCGGTTTTTAAAACTTTGTTTTAAATCTATAACTTTATTATTATGTCTAGATTTTTTTAATCGTCAAGACCACTTCAAAATAAATAATATAATAATCGAAATATCACAGAACTATTATATATGAAAATTGATTTTTCAAAAATTGTTTATGTATTTACTTTTCTTTTGATAAACTAAATTTGTTTTTTATGTACCAGAAACTCTGGACATTTGCAAAATAAAGCTATTAAAAATTAGCTCAGAACTATTCGATCGTGAATTTCAACAAGTTAGTACCTCGTTCTTAAAATTTAAATTTAAATTTATTAGAATTGTAATCAAATAAAACTCTTAATATGTACTAGGAAACTCTAAGTTTCTTTCAAATAAAGTGGAAACTCTAATTCAGAATTACGGAGTTTAATCTTAAGATCTTTTAAATACGCATAATACTTATACTAATTACTTAATTATTTAAATAAATAGAAAAATGTTTGAAATCAAAATCTTGCTGTATGGTGGTCTGTCAAATTCTGTATTCTTCGAATGTCATATTTAAAAAAAGAAAGTATAGTTTGTGTTAGTAAGTATTACTAGATATTTTACAAAATTTGCAGCAAGTTAGACTAAAGAAAGGAACCGAGATGCGCGATTTTTGGGAGAAACTTCCGCAGCCGCTAGATTTTAATATTTATGTCTTCAACGTAACGAATCCCACTGAGATTGCATCGGGATCTAAACCGATTCTTCAAGAACTAGGACCCTTTCACTACGAGTGAGTGATTTAATATAACATTACATTTAATTTATGATTACGAAGACAACTTGCTATCAAAATAGCGTGAATCTCGAATGTCGCAGAGTAAAGAATATTGAGTAGCATTACATGAATTAACGTATTTAAGATTTTAAGAAACTTTGGAAAGTGTGATTTACCGTGTGTCGTTCTAGAAGCAAAGCGTGTTTGCTTATTAAATTATTTTAATATCTATAGTAGACACAAATATAACATGGTAACGGAAATTGATCGATGCTGTGATTTCCAGTTTGTATCGGGACAAGGAGAACGTTGTGGACCGAGAGGAAGATGATACCGTTGAATACAGTTTGCGACAGGTTTGGTACTTCAATGAGAAGAAGAGCGCCATGTCGGAAAACACAGAGATTTACATGTTTCAACCCATTATGATAGCGGTAGCCTTGCTTATGCAAAAAGAGAAGCCATCAGCAATGGGAATAATAAGTACGTATTCACAACATGCTAATAAATAAACGCACATTTTATACATAAAGAAGCTGAAATGTGTCTGTTTTAATGTCATATTTGGATATTGAGTTTTCGTTTGCCGTTGTTCAATTAAGTATATCTCTCGTCAGTTTTTGTCAATCAAGAATCTCGATTTGAGAATCAGGAATATACCAATTCTGGAAAGTGAAAACTTTTACTGTTTAACACTTCGGCTTTTTCTTATCAAGTCAATTATGTTATTTGTATGTACGCATTTATTTCAAAATACATGTATCGTATAGTATGAGGATAAACTTGAACAATGTGAAAACTGAGAAATATGCTGCTTTATTTTATTAATAAAAGATTGTCTCACAATTTATTTCTAATACAAATTTTTTCAGTGCAATGTTATAGCATTTTTCACCTTTTAAGAAATACTATTATAGAGAAGAAAATATTTCTCGCTCTACTTTTCAAAATTGCTCACTATAATTTGAAGAAATTTAAATCAAGCAGTTACGCTGATTAGGAAGTTTGTTAAAGTTTTGAAGAACAGAGAGCAATTTTGAAAAATAGTGTGAGAAAAAAATTTCTGCCTTCAACATCACTTAGGTTAAATTTAAATTTATTAGAATTGTAATTAAGTGAATTGTAATCAATTGAAAAATGTTTTGATAAAAGAATAGTATTGAACATTACATTGGTGACTATTCAAGCATTGCATGATATATTTTCTTTTAATAAGGGTAAAAACTGTATTTAAGACAAATAGTAGATTAATCTTTTATTATCGAGATGGCTTTAGACTCTTAAACCGTCTTTCATTTGTTCTGTGCTCTTTGTGTACAAAATTTTCAATCATACAATTTTCTTTAAATATTTTTTTTAAAAAGCATTGAGTCTTGGAAAGGAGAATTTTAAATGCGCTCTGTGCAAAAAATAAACAAAAACAGTTAAAACCACCACGGCTTATGATAATAAAAAAATAAGTAATATATTTTTTCTAAGTGTTCACTATTATTTTACTTTTTAGCAATACATGTTATGTCATATGTTTCTCTTTCACTCTTTCTCTCTGTCTCTCTTGTTTCATACATTGTTGTTATATAATACAGAAGGAACATGATTTATTTTCTTTCTTAATAAATCATTGATATTATTTTAGGCAAAGCGTTCGACAGTATTTTCAAGAAACCCGAGTCGATATTTATCAAAACTACTGTGAAAGAAATATTCTTTCAAGGTGTACCTTTTGACTGCACGGGTATAACGGATTTCGGTGGATCTGCAATGTGCTCCGCGTTGCAGGAAAAAGAAGAGATATTAATTCGAGAGGGGGACAGTCTACGTTTCAGATATGGTTTTCTCGCTAAGGTAATGCATCTGCATTATTCACGCAAATATTACTTTTTGTCATTGTATTTTTTTTACTAGTAATAAAAATGAAAAGGAAAATTGCCCTCTTTTGCTTTCAAAAATATTATTTACTTTACAAGAAATTGAGTAACATCATTATACACTGATGTACTATATTGTTTTTATTATATAAAATTATTATATTATATTAACATTACAATAATATTACCATTGTCAAACATTATCAAAATAAAATAAAAGTTTATTATTTGGAACATTCACATGCATTGATTTAAATTTGGATAAAATTAATTTAATTCGGGTAAGGATTATTGTATTTTTATTCAGGGATTAAATTTCTAAAAAATATAACATATTTTTATAAATATATATATATTCTAAAAATGTTGCTTGTAACTTTTTAGGCAAACGGAAGCCTTTTCCCGGAACGCGTAAGAGTATACCGCGGAATTAAGAATAATGAAGACGTGGGCCGTGTGGTGACTGTAGGAAATCATACCAAGATGGATATGTGGTATGGTAGTCCTTGCAACGACTTTCAGGGTACGGACGGAACTATCTTCCCCCCGTTCCTTAAAAAAGAAAAAGAAGTCTGGGTACACTCCTTAGACATTTGTCGAAGCATCGGCGCTTACTACATCGAACCAGGAAAGGTCCAAGGTATGACTTTTCTTGGAAAAATGCCACCTCTTTTAAACTGACTTTTTAAATTTATAGAAATAAATCGAAAAATTTAAACGCTTTGGTTTATTTTAAATTATATTCCTTAAATAAAATATTATTTAAATTAAAACTAATATTGTTTTAAAATTTTTAATTGATTGATCGTTCAAAAAAATAAAAGTTTAATTACACCATTTAACTTGTAGATTTTATACATGGCATTTTATGACAGATGCATCGAATAACTGAAATATTAAATTCACATTACCTTACTTTTTAAAGTACTTTAATGTACATTAAAATTATATGAAAATTTAATTCTATTTACCATGCAATTTTTTTATATACAAGTAAAAAGTTGGTGAAAGTATGAAAGTACTAAAGATGACTTTTGATGAATTAAATAAATAGTTGAAAAATTTAGCAACGCTATCAAAAAAATAATTTAACAAATTGTTACAAAAATATTAATTAAGAACTAAGCTGTTGTATAGTTTAGGTCTAGATACTCATTGAAATATGCGGTGATATACAGCAACCATTGAAATGTCGCGGATTAGCTGCCTAATTTTACAATCATGTTTAGCATTTTTAATTGCAAAACCAAGAACACGCAAAACAGTATGTAAAATTTTATTAATGGTTATTATTGAAAAAAATTTTATTAATTCAATTTTACGTGCTTAAAATCAATAATAAATGCTCATGTAATGCAAAAATACATGCTAGTTTCAATAATTATGTTCTTAATAACATTATGTAACAATATAATAATATTGCTATATTCTCAATAATATAAGTCATTTTTTATTGAGATTGGTATTGATCATATCTCTTTAAATGTTTTGCTAATATGACTTACAATAAAATTTGACGAGGGAAAAATGATTAATAAACAATATTATATAGATTCAATTATTTTATCATAATTTTAGAAATTATTTAAATTTAATAAATTAATTTTATTAGTAATGCAAGAATCAAGTTAAATTGTAAAGATATACGCATGATATTTAATTGCTAATAAAAAAGAAACGCATGACATTTAATTGCAGATAAAATAAAGAAATCAAATATTTTTCAAATTTTTTAAAAATCTACACTAAATGTCCGCTTTCTTACGTCCAATTCTAAAACATGTCCACTCTTGGCGTTGAAATTACTTAGTAAAGTAATCTCATTACATTATATGTAATCATACGCACTTTATATCTAAAACTAAGTGCATTCGATAATGCTTACAGTAAAAGATTAAATATTTTTATTTTAAAGTATACACAAAGACAGAAATGTCTATCCATCTGAATATGCACGAGTATCAAGACAAGTTTAAGACGCGAGCACTTTTCTAAATATTCGTGAATTATGAACAATGATTATTCAAAAAAAGTAACGTAAATTGAAATTAAATAAAAATTAAAAAGTAAAACTAAATTTAAACTAATCTAAACTTAAATTAAACCGAACAACATTCTAAGACTAGAAACTAAAATCCTAAAGCTAAATTAAAGTTAACTTAGCTTTAGGTTTTAAAATAGTAATTTTTTTCGAGTGTCAATCTACCAAGCAATTTATTTCCGAGTGTCAATCCACCAAATAATTTTTTCCGAGTGTCAATCCACTAAGAAACACCTTAATGGTTCTATTTAATTTTAAAATATTCATTTTTGTATTCTGTATAATTTTGTAACGCAGGTTTTAAAACGCTACACTACACAGCGGATCTGGGTGACCCATCTGAGAATGATGATGTAAAGTGCCTCTGTCTCGAGTCCGAAGGATGCATGCCTAAGAATATATACGACGCAAGTCCCTGTAAAAACGTTCCTATAAGGATAAGTCTACCTCATTTTTACAATTCCGACCCACGGTACCTTGAGATGATCGAGGGTGTAAATCCCGATCCTGTAAGTTTAACAGTAATTCATTTACTTATTATTGAAATAAACGCGCATTAGCTCTTCATTCCACGATTTTGCACTCACACGAAATGGCGTTTCCTCTTTTTGTCTATTTTATGTATTTTAGAGTAAGAATTTGTATATAAAAATATGTGTAAAGCTATAATTTTAAGTGATGAATAGCAAAAAGAAGATTATATTAATAAAATTGGTTTTATATAAATAATAATAGGTAGTTTGAAATAAATACATTTTGTGAAACATCGTGAATTTACAGTAGTATAATTCTATATCGCGCAAGTTTTAGTGTTATTAAACAATTACAATGATTACGGGAATTGTAACGAGAGATGCTGCTTGCAGGAGAAGCACCGCATGACTTTCAACTTCGAGCCGATGACAGGCACCCCAATAAAAGCGTACAAAAAAATTCAATTTAACGTGTTAGTTGGACCCATCCCCAAGCTACGATTGATGAAATCCTTTCCGGAAGCGATGTTCCCTCTATTTTGGATAGAGGATGGACTCGAACTCGGGGATGTTCTCATAAAACCGCTGAAAGCTGCATACACTCAGATTTTAATCGCAAAGTGAGTGATACAATATTAATCTATAATCTTTCTGTAAGTATTTTTCGCGGGATGTTCTTCGAAGCTACACTGACGAGAAAAAGATAATTATAAATTTATCTGTGGGATATAAATTTATTTTGTTTAAACAAAATATTTAAATATGACAAAATAAGATTTTATTTTTAGCAAATAAATCAGTTAATAAATGAATGAGATACATGTTTCACAGAAATCTATATTTTGTCATCACAACCAAATTCTTTTATAATCAATAAATATCTAAAAAATCGTTCTAAATAACATTTGTTAACATTTTGATTCTTTTTTTCAGTGTTATTGTGTGTGCAGCGAATATTGATTTGTCTGTCTTTGCAGGATAATGATGTCCATGATGATCGCAGGTGGTGTGGGTATGTTAGTTGCCGCTGCTGCGAAACATTATAAAGAGACTGATGTAAACGCTGCAGTACCGGATTTTGTGCCAGGAAAAGAACAGAACAATGTGGTGCTGAAGAAGCCAGCCGTCAGTATCATAGAGGCTAAAGTAGAAGTGCTACCAACAGTTGATTAACAGGGAGTAATAATTACTATTATGATTATTATTATGATTACTTTTATGATAATTTGCTTTTGAATATTTTGACTTTATTCCTCAGTGTATAATGTTACATATACATATAAAAGCGAGAGCAGTAGTCAATTGAACATTTTTATTGTATGTTATAATACTATTACGAGAAATATTGTTGTTGAGTGTTATATTAGATAACATACTGGATAACATTTACATTTTAATTCGAATGTTAGCTATTTCTCTAATTGTAAGATACGATTATAGTGACGACGTTTGTAATATGTGCGTCAACGAATACATGAATAATTATTGACATCATCATTAGCAATTATGATTCTTTGTTGTGCGCATTATTAGACGTCGTTACCATTATTGATCTAGAAGTATTGTTAAGACAGTGATTAATACCAGTATTAAACTGTTTTTTATGTTATTACCCAGGTAGCACATGATGGTTTTATATATTGTACATTTATCAATATACATAGTTTCATAACTATAAAAAATCAGTAAGAAACGTTATACTAGAAAACAGAATAAAATCGTAATTTATGAAATATAATTTTTATCTATTATATTATAATTCTTATAATATTAAAAAAAGGTTTCTATAACAGTTTCAAAAATGTACTTTTTTCCAGAAAAAGAAAACATTTCATCTAACGTTTTACAAATAAACATGTTAACTCGTAAGAAACGTTTCTGAACCGTGTATGTGCTACAGGGATAGCTTCTGTTTTAATGTACATAGATTAACTGCACTTATAATACAATTATTAGGATCCCGTTATGTATTTGTATTTTTTAATAACGCAATATGATATTCACCAATAGTCTATATTTTAGAAAGCTAAATAAAAATAGGAAATTTTAGTAATCACAATGATTTTAAGAGATATGATCATTTTTTTCTTTCAATATTAAATAATCTATAATAATCGTAAAGATTAGATTGAAATTTCGACTGACATTCTGTCTTAAATTTTGTCAATATTTACTTCTTAGCAAATTTATTAATAACACTTACAAGGGAACCTCGCGAAGTGAGATATTCAGATTTTTATGAAACTTGGCATTAAATGTAGAGAAAGTAAATACATGAATTTAAGAAATCTTCAGCTGCGGTTAAAAGACTGTTCGGACCATGGAACATAGGATGAAACCATCCCTTAAAAATAAAGAGATTTCGCCTTTGTTTAATATATTTCGTAAACTAAATAAAATATCAAAAAATATTTTATACCAAAATTTTATACAAATATGTGTATTTAACCATTCTATTCATTTTTTTCAAAAAGATTTTTTTCAAAAATTGAACTTTTATACATCAAGTATTTATGAAGTTATAATACTGTAGAGTTTACGTATTTTTATTTTAAATGTATACTAATAAGCTTCTATAGTAATTAATGTAATTAATTAATTTCTAATAAATTTTATGGTGACTTACAATTACTTGTATTATGTATTGAGATACATATAGTACTCATAGTCGTTAAATACGATACTGTATAATCCGTTAGCTGAAAAACCTGAAAAGTTTCAAGATGACCGAAACTTCTACAACTGTTTGCTTCTTTCTCTATACATTATTTTGTCGCATCACTATGTACGTAGAGTAATTGAAGAAATGGCAAGCGAGGGTTATCTTAACTTTAATATCGGCCAGCTTAATTCGAGTTTTCTAATGATTCCGATCGGAAGTTCTCCAGCGTCCACGTATTTGCGAATCAGCGAATAAAATTGAGCGGTAAATTCGATCGCATTATCGTCGTCGTATTTGGTTGGTGCATCCGATTCTACTAAAGATGCTAAGCTGTTAGGTAGGGAAACCAAGAAGACCACGACGGGGCCACGGGCAAGTAGGAGTACGCCGACGCCAGTCTCATGTAAGACGTCGGTGTCATTATCGCGCGGGCAGTCCGTTCGCGACGAGCCGCGCACGATCAACGGCGACGGCGACGTCGACAAGTACGAGGACGACCAAGAGTGGTGCGAAGAGTTCGACCGGGTGCGATCGCCACAGGTGCGAAGACGGTACCACGCGGGGAAGGTCGAGACCTTCCATCTCGCGACCCCCGATTAAGCTTAAGATACCCGCACGAGATTTTGAACGCGAGCAGTCTGTGCATTGCGCGAAGAAAAGATCGTCGAGTGAACGAGGAACGACCCCCCGACAATCGGAATTTTAACGCGAGCTCGATCGGCTTTTTCGTAGGTTTTTAACGAAGAGAGAGGATCGTAAATCGAAAAGAATTAACGGGAAAAATTGTGCGAGAAACTCTGAGACCGATACTCTGAGTACTGATGTTGGTATCAAATCGTTCATACTCTGAATACCGAGTACTGATAGTGAACGCTGATGCTGATGCGCAGATACTGAGGATAGGCAATCAGCCTAGTAGATTTTTTTGTTTGGACTACGAAGATAAAAATAGACAAAACGGAAACCACTCGGATCGAATTTTTCTCGGGCATCTTAATTTTCTTATCGCAGGAATATTTAACGTGAAATCGTGAATGAGTTAATTGTTCTTTAATTTATTTTTGTGTTATCAAATAATGAATTTTATATCCTTCAATTCTTGTTCTTCGTGTCATGAACATTTTTTATCTGAAAGGAGGATTCTTTGTGTGGAATAAGATATTTTTGTTTTTATTTATTATTTTTTTTTATTATTATATACTTTTTTTATTTATTATATTTTATTACATTATTAATTTAATTTAATTTATTACATTTTTTATTCTACTGTTAAGTTTGAGAAAATTTTTGCACAATATTATTCTTATTACAGTTATAATTTTTTTATTAATCATATTTTCATATTATAATACCCATTGCAACCTTTTCTTTATGCATCGCAGACAAAATTTTTCGCGAACATCAGAGATTGATTAAGAGAATTTTAAAGATTATGATCGGAGAAATCTTGAATTCTTTTTCATCGAGTGTAGTGCAGCAGCAGTGTCTTTTTTTTTATTACGTCAGAGTGGTGCGAAACGTACAAGGACAGGCGTACCTGATTGTCATTGTCAGGCGTAATAATGGTCACCAAGCGACGCGCGTGTGACGTCGTCGTTAGCAAACTCCGGAAGATATACAATTTCTTAAGGCGCACGAAGTTGTTGGATTTGTTGCCGGGTGGCAAAGCGCTCGACCACGTCCTCTGCGCTCTCGAAAAATATACAAAGGTTTCGATCGTTTAATCGTCGATCTTAGATCATCGCGAATCGAGAACAGAGCTCGTGAAAAATTAAACGTTTCCTCGTAAACGTGATCACTCTAGAAGGAGACCAAGGACCGAGAAGCAGACTTTGGCTATTAGCGTTTAATAATGTTTAATGTCCATCCTCGATCTTTTTTCGCGAAGCGAAACTAGAGCTCGCGAAACACTGACACTCTTAAATGCGATCGCTCCAGAAGGAGACCAAGGATGAGCTTTTAATAAATAATTAGTGTTTTGACGTTTCCGAGATATTTTGTGAACACCGCGCGATACACCGTAAATGATCGATATTAATTTCCGATAGATATAGATAATAAGGTAATTGCACCCTATGTGGCCTAAGCTTTGCGATTTTTTTTTCTAATTTTTTCTGAGTTTAAAATTAAAATTGATAGCCAGGTTTAAAATAAGAGATATTCCTAAAGGTTAATTTAAAATATGAGACAATTGCAAATTTGGAAAAAGTGCGATTTGGGTCGTACTGAGTATAAATGGATTAATTGTATGTTTTCTTCTTTTTCACAAGAAGTATTAGAAAAATGGAAGTGATTCAATGTTACATTTGTAAGTTTATTGAAAATGTACAGAGATTATGCCAATAGAGCCGACAGTTATTCTTGTGTATAAAAACGTAATTAATCAGAGATTAATATATGTAGTAGACTTTTCAGTTTTAGTTTGGACTATCTTCAGTACAAATAAATGAGATTGTTACAAGTGTCAAAACGACGCTTTATCAGTAACCAAGTTAACGAAGAGCAGCGATTCAGGTGACGTATTGCAAGTGCATCGCGTTACCCGAGTAAATTGAATCCATTTAGATAATTGAAGTGCAAAAGAAAATGAAATTGAAGTCAAGAAGGTAAAAGTGAAACGCGATGTCAGTCGAGATGTGTAGAAGTTGTTTTGCTTGATAGCTACAGCAACTCGCACGATCAACATCGTTCATTTGCGTTACGCCAATTTTTATGCATCTCGATTGACATTCACGTTTTACTTTTACCTTCCTGGCTTCAATTTCATTTTCTTCACTTTAATTATCTAAATGGACTCAATCAACACATAAAACGTGATGCATTACAATATATCGCCTGAATTACTGCCTTTTATTAACTTATTGTTACCGACCAATTGCCGTTTTACTCGTAACAATTTCATTATTTATTTGTGCTGAAGATAGTTCAAACGTCTACCATGTTAATCTATGATTGACATATTTTTATACAGAACAACTAGTGTCGGCTCTGTGGGACCTCTGTACATTTTAACTGAGCAAAATGTTATGGGAAACATATAAATTAAATACAGCGATATTGAGCTACGATAATGTGAACTGTGGAGATTAATAATTATCACTTGATAATTACAAAAAGCAGTAACTTTTCTAAATATTATTAGATCATGAAAAACATAATTTAAAAAATTCTACTTTTTTTTAAATTTTACTATCTACAACAGAATATACAAACCGAGAAGTTGCACACAAATTACGTTGATAAGTTGTACGACATACTAGCGTTATTTGTTCAATTCACCATGTAACTACTTACTTGTTAGAAACAGCAAGTAGGCCATATTGAATACTAGGTCATATAGTGTACATTTACCTTATGTGTAATTATCTATAGACCTGCAAATTAAAATGTGAATCTCTAATTTTGCATGATTTGTTCTTTTTTGTACGAGTGATCGCTTATACATACGTTTAAAATGTCAATTTCGGTGCGCTCGTGTGCTTATGACTAAATACCATTTAACGTTTCTGCAGAGCGTTAAAATGGTGTCTATAAAGAAGCTCGGAATTGGCGGTGGATGTTCGTTTGTCTTCGGCATTTTACTCTGGTGCGGGTTCCCAGGACTGATTAGGTCGCAGATTAAAAAGGTGAGCAAATGATATTTTACACAGCTAAAAGATTTGTGTAAAAAGTAACACAAATATTATATATAAAATTAATACTTTGATAAGTTGGGAAACAATTGTGAAAGCTCATTTCTTCAGTAAAATTAACATTATAATAAGTTGACACTTACATTTCATTCATTTATCTCAGAATTAATGTTTCAAAACCTTATTTTTATGTTATTTGTTCATTGGTCTATAAATTGTATTATTTCGACCTGAAATGTTGAGTACCAATTTAATACAAAATATTTAAATAACGTTAAATCATATTATGTAAGTTAACACTCGGATGTGTTAATTTAAATTTCAACAAAGATCATTTTTAATATGGATGCAAAATGTTTCCTACCGTGTAATAATTAATTTTATTTGTATTCTTGCATAAAATACTATAATCTTGCTACTATAAAAAAGTGACGCCTTTATTCTCACAAAAAAAAAGAAGTGATCAATTTTAAGATATTAACATGTTCTATTTCAATTTTTTAAATATTTAAAATGTTTTCAAACGGTGTTTAAATAGAAAACATTAAAACATTAAAAACTAGTAAAGATTTTAGTTTTAAACATTTTAATGTTCTAACTCTGAGCAGCGTTTGAAACTGAAACATTTTTAAGTATTCGAAAAACGGAAGCAGAAATGAAAACATTTTAATAGTAAATTGAAATTAAACACTTCCCTTTTTTTTGCTATATCACTTGTTCATTAATGTTGACATCACTCACGTCAGAGTAATAATAATAATGTAGAATGATTTGTGTAATTCCGATTCGAAGCATAATCATTTCGAATTGTCAGGCCAGCAAAATAATGAAACTTTCCAATACTTTTAACTTAAACAATTTTATAAAAAATTATAATTCAATAATTTTATTTCTGCACGGCACTCGTAAAATAAATTTTCCCGGATTGTCTCGTATTTTCGTCTTTCGAACTTTCACGAAAATGTTATTCATGACGCCATATTAATAAACGTAATTTCGTATAATTTTTTAACTTTTTCCTTGTTATTATATATTGTAAGTCTCAGATTACTTTGCATGAGTGTCTAGTACTTAAAGTTGGCGTTATTACTTTGTAATATTGTGAGACTTTCAAGTCATTCCGCGAAAGTGTATGTCGCGAAATCCTTGAACCCTCATTGTCATAATGCTATACCGTGTTATTATAATATATTGTTTTGACATTTTATTGCACTGTAACTTCCGAAAAATGGTGGAATGAATGTAATTTTCTCCACTGTACCGGACGCATTTTCAGAATTGGTCTCGCATGTGACTGCTGATAAACATTTATTTTACTTCCACAGCTATAATTAACATTCGACATAAATGCTCGCGTCTGTTACTCCAAGTAACTGTAATTTGCACAATCTACGTGAGCACGGATCTATTTTTCATTTCCAAGTTCTTCTACGTATTGTGCCATAAAATTCACTGCGGACACTCGACGGTCTATTGAAATTGTCTAAAATCTACAATTTTAAATAAATAAATAATTTGACATTCCAAGACCGAACGCAACGGCGCATTATTTTAAAAAAATCTAAAAATGTATATAAAATTATACAAAATATATTATTAAGCACCAAGGTCCTACCATGTTTATTTATTCTTTCAATTTTAATTTAATTAGAATATCTGATTTATCATTTCTCTCACGATCATAACTGACAAGATTTAATGTATACAGGCAATTGCGCTGAAACCAGGAAGCGAGATACGCGAGATGTGGTCGGCGTTTCCGCTACCACTGGACTTCAAGATCTACTTGTTCAACATAACCAACCCTAATGAAATTGCGGAGGGTAAAAAGCCGAAGTTGCAAGAAGTTGGGCCGTTCTTCTACGAGTGAGTCGCTTTTATGATAATTTCTAATCTAATGCAACATTGAATAAAGAGAATGACGAATAAGAGTCAAGCGCGGGCAGCAGTGCGTAAATAATGTTTAATTAATCTTGAATCTTATTTTAACCACAGTTATATTTATTTGATTTTTAAAATTTTAAGAGTCCCTAATTTAATATATAATTTAAAATTTAATTTATAAAAATGTATAAACTGATATTTAAACTCAATAGTTAGCATGTATTTCAAATTTAATATTATTATAGAATTTATAAAGTCATTAAAAAAAATACAGGCATTTAATTTTCTATTCCTACTTATTGTACATTTAAAAAAAGTGTTTAATTTCAAGATATTGAAATGTTTTATTTTTGTCTCCGTTTTTTAAATATTTAAAACTGTTTTAGTTATAACTGGTGTTTAGATTTTAAACAATAAAATGTTTAAATTATTAACAATTTTAATTTAAAATATTTTACTGTTAATCTAAAATGTTAAATCTAAACACGGTTTAAAACTGAAACATTTTTAAGTATTTAAAAAATAAAGAAATAAAAAATTTTGATGTCTTAAAATTAAACTTTTATTTTTTGATTAATTTTTGTACTCACAATTAGTTGTTCGTGTCTCTTTAATGATTGTTTTTTTTATTCGATCTACACTCAAAAGTCACCCCTGATTCTCATGAATTATCCGTTTTGAAATTTTTTCAACTTCAGCGAGTACAAATTGAAGTTTGATCTCGTCGATCGGGAGGATGAGGACTCCGTCGAATACAGCATGAAATCCTGGTGGATCTTCAATCCTAGCAAGAGCAATGGATTGACGGGCGAGGAGATAATGGTGTACCCTCATCTCATGATTATGGGCATGGTGGGGGCCACCCTTATAGAAAAGCCCGCCGCGATCGGGGTCGTCGGTACGTAAACGTAATTTGTCAGTATCGAGTGTCATCATTTTCTTCCAATGTCGCGTATCGATTGCGTGAATCGGCCGTATTGCACAGGGTCAACGCAGACTATAATAATAAATGTGCGCCCCGGAAGGTTCAAAGTGGAACGTGAGATACGTTTTCTTATAGCGTACGTACACCTCCGCCGGAGGTGCGAATTATTTATAAAGCTTCTATTGCCTCGATCTCCACCATATTCGCGCCACGTGTGTTTTTTCACGCGGCGATTAAGCTTAACAAAAATAGCGTGCGTTTTGTGAAAAAATATAGGATGGTCTGACAAAATTATAAGAAATGGTATTACACAAGCCTTAAAATACACGGAAAGAATGGTAAAGTGTCTGCAAACCTGGTTAAATATACAGAAAATAATTTCATTTCCGAAAATCTGAAAATAATTTTGTTAGACTATCAAAAGAATTATGAAAAACATTTAAATTGATTGCTAGAATTAACATTTTTTTCAATGTTATCAACATAGCTTGAGCATAGTACATTTTGTTATAGCCTAGCCGTAACACGGTGCATGGCAATCGACATTAGGTGCATTACCATGTCCCGGAAATAAAATTGCTGGCCGTACAACAATTTCGATTGTCCAACAATATTATTTTCAGATTTGTATTTAGCTAAACTTTTAGACGTTTCACGAAAATCATTCTTTTTCGTGTATATACGTACATATTTCCACATTTATTAAATTGTCGATCGAATAATGTAGGCAAAGCCGTCGATAGCATCTTCCACAAACCGGACTCGATATTCGTGACAGCTAAGGCCAAGGATATACTTTTCGACGGTTTGCCCGTCGACTGCACCGTGACGGATTTCGCCGGATCGGCGGTGTGCAATATACTGAAAACGGAAGCAACAGATCTGATACCGGACGGTGAAAATCGCTACAAGTTCTCTCTTTTCGGCGGAGTAAGTGATTAAAAAAAAAAAAATTATTACTTAATACAGGAATTGTACACGCATGTGCTTTAAGCTTTGATTATAAAATATTGAAAATATTTAATCCTCAACTACAGCTATAAAAAAACATCACTCTGATTCTCAAAACGTTTCCTGTTTCAAGTATACGATGCAACTGACACAATGAACTACCGTCAAATGGCGGTTGACAGAGGAAGATTCAAAGTTTCTTTTACTTACAATTTAGAATTCTATAGTACAGAAATGCTAACCGAATTAAAATTTTTTCATTCTACAAGACTTATTAGCTGTAGTTAAGGGTTAATGATATTTGAACGAAAGATATTTATATACTATCATAATTATATTTTGACCAAAGTTGATTAGAATTTTCCAAATATCGTTGATTAATTTGAATGATTTATTGTTTTTGGAAATAAAATATTAATTTATCAAAATAATATGTAGAATCTAGAATGTAAAAAAAATATATGTGTATATATTTTGTATTTAAGAAAGATTTATATATTCAGATACGTACATTATTCCAATACAATATAACTGGCTTCTCTCAGAGATAAGTAGATAAATTGTAGTCTAATTGCATGTTGAAAAAGAAGCGAGTCACGCATGCAGATAATAACGAATTATTACGTTGTATCTGACCGCAATCCTGTCGCAAATAAAAGTAGATTGTCGTCGTTTCGCGAGATGTTGTATACCTGCAAAAAATTCATACATAAAAAGTATGGAGAAATTATAAAAATTTGTTGTTTACCTCTTTAATAAAAGTTTACGGAAAATTTTCGCAGAAAAACAATACCCCCGTTCCGCAACGTATGAAAGTTCTACGCGGTATTAAAAATTACAAGGATGTTGGTCGTGTCTTGACATTCGACGGTAAGCCCGCATTAGATATTTGGCCGGAGGATCACTGCAACGAGTTCAACGGTACCGATTCGACGATCTTCCCTCCTCTGTTTGGACCGGACGACGACATTGTCTCCTTCGGCTACGAGATCTGCCGAAGTCTTAGCGCGCATTACGAGGCCCACACCAAAATCAAAGGCATGTATTGAAATAAATAATTAAAAAAATAAATTATCTATACTGAGAACAAAAATCTGTCAAAGAAACTAAAGTATTCAATTCGATACTATCTATTAAATATTGGGTTGAATCAACCATTCAAATTTTTAAGTCAAGAATTAACTAACTCTAAAATTGATTTAGTTGAATGTATCGAACTAAATATTTTAGTTTTTTAACAATTTTTTTTTTTCAGTATATTAATCATATATAGCAGCACTTAAGTTATACATGTGAAAAATGGATTGTGTTTATTTATACCAGTGAAATTGGAGTTGAGTTGCTTCAATATCTCGAAATGCAAAAATCAAGTTCACAAAACAAAATTAAATACTTTTATTTTTTTTAATAAAATTTTACTGCATAATATTATTATAATTTTTCTATTTTAAAATGTCGAAATACTTGAGAAAAAATATTTAGTATTTGTGATGTTAATTGCACAGTAAAATAATTATGAGATTAGAAGTTCTATTTTTCTAACTATTATTTCTATAATGTTGTATTTTTAGTTTTACTACCTGCAAACAAATTTTATTATAAATTATGATAATTTCGAATTTAGCAAAATACAGTAAAATACTACTCTAACAATACATGATATCGTACAAATATTCTAAAATAGTGTATACATATACATTTATTGTTATTTACTTTCACTTTTTATAACATTCTCGAATTCACAGGCGTCAATACTCTCCGCTATACCGCCGATTTGGGAGACATGAGCACGAATCCTAGGGAAAAGTGCTTCTGTCCGACACCGGATACTTGTCTGGGTAAAAATTTGTACGACATGACGAAGTGTCTGAAGGTACCCATTATTGGATCTCTGCCACATTTTTACGGTGGTGACGGAACGTATTTAAAATTGGTGGATGGATTGAATCCGACTCAGGTAATCCTCAACTAAACAAGATAAAGATATCAAGATATAGATAGTAAACACACAGAAAGAAACATTTTTTTGCTGAAAATTTAAAAAGTTTAAATAAAGACAGATCTGAAAGTAATTATTTTTGTCCATCAAAATAACTATAAAGGACGCTCAACTCGAATGTCAAATTATAATTATTTTTATTATGATCTAACAAAATCATTTTTAAAGCTGTATCCAGCTTTAAAAATGATTTAAATATTTGTATTCTTCAGCAAAATCGTTTTCTTCGTACAGGGATAGTTGTAAAAAAATAATTAAAATAAAAAAAATAAATAAATACAATGGAAGAGGTATAATTTGAAACTGTGTTCGTCGACAGTCGGAGCACGAAATTGACATGGATTTCGAACCGATGACGGCCACGCCATTGCGCGCGCACAAACGGCTGCAGTTCAACATGTTCATAAAACCAGTGCCGAAGTTCAAGTTGATGAAGAACTTCCCAGAGGCGCTGCTGCCTCTGTTCTGGGTTGAGGAAGGAATACTTCTACCCGACGAGTTTGTCAACAAGGTGAAGGTGGTGTTCAAAGTGATGGCGGTCGTCGGGTAAGTGTGTTGCAACATTGTTTCTTAAAAAAATTAAATATAATATTAAAAAAAAGTTATAGTTACATTTAACGAATGGTTGATATCAATGTCTGTAGTTACGTGTACTCTGCAACCACTTTGACATCGTTTATGCGAAATGAACAATAATTACTTCTCCTCCGGCTTCTCTTGGATTGGAGTTTGCCGATGTGATGAATCATCTATTAACTTGGCACTTTTCGATTTGCAGCTTCTTGAAGTGGCTGATGATACTTGGCGGGATAGGCATGGGCGGCGCAGCCGGATACTTGCACTACAAGAATCGCGATAGTGGCAAACTGGACATCACGAAGGTTACTCCGAAGACTGCCCAAGGGGAGGACAACAAGGAGAAGAGCTGGCCACCTGGCATGAACATCAGCACAATACAAGCGACGGTGCCGCCCAGCCTCGATAGAAATTGAACGCTACTTTTGGGAAATTTGGTGGCCAAAATCAGTATTAACGTCGCGAAAGTCTGTCCCTTCAGTTCCGAATATCTTTCTTTAACTAAAATCATTTTGAATGTACATAATAATTCAGCAATCTTTTTTTAAATATGAGCAAGGGCCATTTTTAAAGAGTAAAGGATAACGAATCCTCCCTTTTTACAGAAATAAAAAAAAAAGAGTTCAATGCGACGTTAAGTGACTAAAAGGGCTGAAGGGCTGAAATAATTGCAAACACGATGGCCCATATTCTCAACTCACTTTCATCAATAAAAGCGCTTTCGAGCATACAGTAAACTATATAATTGAAAGCGCTTTTATCGATGAAAAGTGAGTTGAGAATATGAGCTAAAATATCTAAATGCTGACAATTTAAGCCAGCAAACTTGAACAGCGAACATCGAATGACAGAGAAATCTATTTTTCTTTAAAAGCAAAAGTTATCTTTCAAGCTGGCGAACATGTAGATAAAGATATGGTCTTTCTGGAAAAAATACTATTGGACTTGCAAAAAAACGGATTGGAAATAATCGAAAAGTCATTCGAATCCAATTTCACCGTTCGTTCCAGTGGTTTTTTCGCCATAAAGGGTCGATGCTGTAACCTTAACGATGTCGTTATGGTATCGTTGCGCAGCTGTTACGTACAAATTATCATAATTATCATTAAGGTTACAGATTATTCGACCCCTAATTCCAACAATATTTTTTCCACAAGGGAGATAAGACTCAATGCGTCATGTGTAACATACTTAATTATTTAACTACCTCGTTGTAAGAATGTTACAAAGCGCTCACTTTGTAATGCACTTGTAATGTACAGTGTAGATTAGCGGTTCTTAATTTTCGCGATTCGCGGGTCGAAATCTCGATTATAATGTATTTAATAACTTTTTAAGAGCACATAAAACCACGAGAATTTTAAAGCGTTTTATACCGTTGTTAACTTTGGTTTTTAATAGCGATTCAATATCGGATTCGTAAAGATTTAAAAGGCTAAGGGCTCTGCTGCTGCAAGATATACACGAAGTTATAAAGTAAATTATATCTTTAGCATGCGTTCACTTAACGCTCGCAACGGTTTTGGAATCATTTTATTCTTGTTATTTATCAAATATTAAATAAAAGATGAATGACGCTCGTTAGCGTTACGTGTGTCAAGTGGAACATGTCCTTAGTGAAGAGAAATCGTTTAGATTTACAAAAATTTTAATTATCTTCTAATAGATTAGGTACAAAAATATCAATAACTATTCTTTAAACCTGAATCAGTGAACTCTTATAAATTTACAGTGTTCTACTTTTACAACTGTGCACCTACAGAAAAGTTTCTTCGAGTTAAAAAAATATTTGTTTGGATTAAAAAAAATTTTTGCATTGCGCTATAGAAATGTTTCTTTGATTTGAAGATATCTTTTTAGTTGTTACTCTTATTAGAATTAAAAAAGTAGTTTGCAACGCAAATCTTTTTTTTAAATGCAAGAAATATATTTTTGAAACCAGAACAACTAAATTATTTTTAACATTGCTGTCAGTACTTTCTTTGAATTAAAAAATTATTTGTTAAAGTTAAATAAATAATTTGAACTAATATTGTCATTTTTATTTTCTTCATAGGTATTTTCACTTCTTAACTTAAACGAAAAACCAAGTTAAAGAAACTATTTCATTAATTTAAATATATAATAATGTTTCTCTGGGGAATTAGACAGGGGATACTCTTGCAAATTGAAATCAATGTATTGCCATTGAAAGACAGTGCATATATCTAATTAGTATAGTTAATTAATATAGCTGTAAGTTGCTGAAATCAGACTATTTCTGTTTTTCAGTGAATAGTACACTGATTTTCGATTTAGAGAGTACCATCATTCCACTACACGTAAAGCGAATAAAACTAGCAAATACCATTAAAGAAATAATGCTATCTAATTCTATCTAATATTTTGTTGAAATAAATAAAATTAATAAATTTTTAAACTACTAAAACTGGAAGACTAGACATCCACGCGTTTATTTTAACAACAAATCACTGAACTTCACGCTCTATTGATCTTCGAAGACGATATTATTTCACAAAAAGAAACACGTCAACAAGCGTCGATAGATAAAAATTCTATATAACAAGTATAAATTACGCATTTTTCATACATTCACGATTATTTTCGTAATTACTCATATCATTCGCAGTTGGGTGCCATCAGTCCCAGCAATCTCCTCTTGCCCGTCCCTCGTTCAACCTTTACACAGCAATACGTATTTATACGCGCTCCTGTACTCGGAGCTCATCACGACGTAGATAACAGGATTGATGCAGGTCGTCAGATAAATGAGTATGTAACCGGCAATGTTGAGGCCCCGCCAGTCGACCGTGCTCTGAAAGAGCTTCGTGACGGTAATCGGCAGGTAGCACACCAGAAACGACGCGAATATCACGAGGATCATCTTCAGCAGCTTCCGGTCCTTGGTGGACATCCTGGGCGCGGCGTACTCGCCGCCGTTGCGCATCCTGCCGATGCTCCGAAACTTCGATTGCCTGCGAAATGCCTTCCTCGCGTTGGACTCGCTAATTTCGGGCAGCTTCGAATCTAGTTGGTCCGAGCGTTCGCCACCGGTGATCCTCTGCAGCGAGGACTCCACCATGAAGGACGCCCGACCGGTCAGCCTTCCCAGTCGGCCGCAGGGACTTCCCAACGACTTTCGCTGCAACGACTCGCATTGGTTCCGGTTCAGGAACAACCTCGTTTCTGCAAAGTCCGATCTCTCGATCTCGCGATCGTCCACGAACGGTATATTCTCCGATAGACTGGCGTGAGAAGCGTCGTAATCGTTATTGGAGCTCGCATCGGGATCGATATTCGTCGTTGAGTCGTCTGTACGCGTATTTGACGTACAATTCGTTTCTTGTTGATCGTCGATGAGATCGTTGATCGGTTGTTTAGACCACGACGAGTCTTCGTTGGTGGATATAAATGGTAGCTGGAGATCCCTTCTTTCGCTTGAATTAAGAATTCCTTGCATTGATGAAGAAGGAGGACAGAGGACAGAGAGCTCTTGCTCCTGATTTCTCATAGTAGATGGTTGCTATAAAGATGATTATTAAAAATTAAAACTTAAACAATGATTATAAAAAGATCGTCATTACATTTCGATTGGAAAGATGAAGATTATTTTAGCAGAATCTTCCAATTGTATATTATTTTTATTTTTATAATATATATGTATAACAATTATTAATATATTTTATTTATTTGAAAGATACAAATTTAATATTTAAATATAAATCATTAAAAATACATATTGTTTTTCTTTTCAGCGAAATACACGAAAATAGAGAAACATTCTTCTTTTTTATTTTTTCAAATAAATATTTTCTTGATTCATTTTCATTTGTATCGAACTTGAATCTTTATTCTCTTCTTTTGTCGTAATACTTAAATAGATCTTACCTCGTGGCTGGTTTCCGTAGGTTCTATGTTGCAGATTTTCTTTCTGCCTCTGCTCTTCGAAGCAGTTTTGCGAACAATGTAGAAAATCCTGGCGTAGCAAATGACGATAGCGAGACAGGGTATTAAAAACGCGAGGACGAAAAGGAACTCCTTTGGGCTCCGTCCGTTTACGTCCGGAAGAATCGAACAAGATCCGACAGCGGGATCTAATCCGAAACGTCCAAATCGTTCGAACCAAGTGACGATTAACAGGCCAAAAGCGACGATCCATATGGCCATAACCATCGGTATTAGGTACTTTGTTTTGTACAACCTTGGAATAAAAATTAATCTAACAATTAATTTGTTTAATTTGTGCTACACACAAAAAGACAATTATTTCTCGTGTAAGAAGTAAAAAATGTAAGACGAGATTTGTTTGTTCGAGGCTTGGAAAAATTCATAACGTCTCTTTTTTACAATCGTTATTTTAGCTATTTCATTTAGCGTTATTTATTACCTATCATTTAGTATGTCGAATGTGTAAAAGAATTGCAAAAAATAAAATGTTTATATAGGAGAGAGAGAAGGGGCTGTACTTACGTAGGATAGAGACCGGGATGACCGATCATGACGTAGCGATTGATTGTGATCGCGAGAACGCTGAAGAGGCTGACTGCAACGAGGCCGTATCTCAAGAGCGGAAACAGTCGACACAGAAGTGGTCCGTGCAACCACGACCTATGCCAGAACGTTGAAGTTGCGAGTGGTAGATTAAAGCAGCAAAACATCAAGTCTGATATCGAGAGATTCATGATGAAGACCGCGGTGGCGTTTTTTAGCTGTGGCAAAATTAATTATAGAGAGTTATAGAAAAATAATATTATATATAAAATTTTTATATCAAAGATAAAAATAAAATTCCAAAATTATTTTCTTGCAAATCTTCTTTGACAGAATTATTATAAATAACTAATAAATAACTTAGGGACTGGAATTATTTTTGTCAGAATTTGTTATACTGTTTGAAATATTTTTATATTATTTATATGTAATTAATTTATTGTCAATTATAATTATGACAAATATTTACAAGGTTGGGTAAAATAATATATTTTTTTAACTAAATTATAAGTGAAAGTTAATGAATAAAATTAATTTAGTTACACTAGAGATTGCATGGGCAAAAAACTAACTAGTTAAAAGTCACGTTAAGAGAAAATTAATTTATGTTAAATTAAAAGTTAATTTTGTAAAGTATTATTCATATGAAATTAGAAATTTGTATGTTTTTCAAATTTGATTACTCTAAACAATTATAATATGGATCATTAAACAGATTAAATATTTTATTTGTAAATTAAGTTTATATGAAATAACAAAAAAAACATTGTTTGTATAAAAATGTTTTTTTTTATATACATAAATTTTTAATTAAAAAAAAATTACTAAATTAAAGCTTGTGTTTTAAAAATAACTAATAAAATTAAAATTAAAAATTAAATCATTTAAAATTAAATAAATTTATTAATCAATTTCTAACTTTTTATTTGGTAATAAATAATAACGAGAAAATTATAAAAATCGTGAAAATTAATTTGCAAAGTTGCCGCATAAGCTCTCTCGAATTTCTCAGAGTAAACACAATAAAATTGATGGAGACTTCTCGATTTGATTTTCTAGTCGATTATATAGGAACGGAGTACGTGAACCTTCGTGAAAACACACGATTGTATATGCGTCAATTCCGCGTAATCGATTCCAAACTTAACTCATTGATGATCGACTTTGGCGGGAGGCTTTGCTATAAAATCGTGCCGACGACCTCCGTCCACCTTGTCGATTATTTTTTATAAACTAAGAACGTTCTGCTACGCAATGAAATAATTGCTTTCCTCATTCCAGTTTATATCATTATTTTAATAATAATAGTAATATTAAATTACTAGATAAAATTAGTTTATTATTTTTTTTTATTATAAGTGCAAAGTGAAGTTATTTAATTTGTTTCATTTTAAACAGAAAAATATTTTTCAAAACTTTAACTTTGTGAATAAAACATATTTAATCCAATGAAAAGGACTAATGTATAAAATATTGTATGAAACAAAACTATGGTTTGAGAAAGAATATTTGACCGAGAAATACTCTTTAACGTCCTCATTGCAGCTAGGATTAATGACTAAGGAGGTATAATGACTCGAGGTAAACTACTACGGGCAGCTTTTAAGATTTCTTCGTGTAAGCAGTACCGGAAACACGAATAGCCTTGCATAATACGATTCATTACGTTTAAACCTTTCCGGGCACGAGTCGAGAAAATTGCTGTGAGTGGCGCAAAACGAGTTTTACAAATGAGAGCGCGTTATCTGTGCTAACAAGCACTTTAGAATATTTTCTTTTAGAGAGAAACTTAATTGCGACAACATCGGCATTAAGATATGCCATCACTTTACCATGAATTCCTCTCTCTTTCTACAAATCGCTATCGTTTTCCTGTACAACACCAACGTCGAAGCCATACAAAATTTATATTAAATCAACTAATCGATTAATTTTCGATTTAAGCCTCTTTTAGACACACACACACACACACACACTCTCTCTCTCTCTCTCTCTCTTCTCGCTAATATATTTTTTTTAATATTATTATGTTATTTACAATAGAGTTATAGAGGATTACAGCTACGGTTACGGACCTTTTTGGTGCGAAACAATGCGATCACGGTGATAAGATTTCCCGGGATGCCGATCAGCATGAAGAGGATGCAACAGGCGGCGGCGAAGAACAGCAGCCACCGTGGATAGTCGACGAAGAGGACCACCGATCCCGGATCCTGCAGCATCTCCTCGATCGTGACGTCGCCGTCGCCGCTGCGGTTGCGCTGCCCGGTCTCGTTGCTCGTCATCCACCAGTATTCCAGCATCTGTGGAAAACCGAACTCTCGCCGAGCACGTCTACGAATGTCAGGGCCGTAAATAGAGTCTTGACACTTTACATTCCGCCATTTGGGAGATATTTATTTATCCCGAAACCCTAATCTCGTAGAGTGAAACTGTGAAAGAGTGATGATTAAGCTTGAGCCATTTTTCAAGTAATTCGCCATTCTAATAATAATCAAAGTTCACTCAATAGAGTGAAAACATTCATCAGCTTGTGCAATTTTTCGAGTGGTTTTCCACTCTACGAGATTTACAGAGAACATTTTCAGGAAAATTCTTTGAGACAATAATGTCGTTTTATAAAAATTATATAATCTCTATAAACGTGTAACATTATTTAATATTAAATAATATTGTAGATATATTCTTAAAATATTAAATATAATATTGTAGTTAATATAAAATTAATAATAAAAACAATGTTAAATAATATTTCTAAAATATTAATGTAAATAAGATTTTTTATTAAATTTTTATTAAAGTTTACGCAACAAATAAAATTTAAACGTGCCGTTTATTATTAATAACTTTATAATATATTTTAAAAAATGTTTATTCCTTCAAATTTCAAAACTGTATAAATATTTTTATAATATTCCATCGATATTAAAGTAACACCAAGAAAATAAAGCGGACATAACATGAACAGAATATTCCATGATATTAAAAAATATTAAGTAATATTTTCGGAATTATTAACAGTAATATTATTTTAATTTTTAATAATATTTGTGTAATATTTTAGGAATATTATGTGTTTATAAGGAAATTTCCATTTCGTCCATCATATAGAGTTTGCAGAAATAATGTAGAAAGTGATTTAAACAATAAGGGAAATTTGCTGAATGCGTACCTATTAAGGATGTGCGGGTACCTGAAATTACGAGTACCCGAGCTTCGGATTGGGTCGGGATTTTTTTTTCGGAATCGAGTCGAGACCCGAAAGTTTGTAAAGTTTGAGTACCCGAAAAATTTTGGGTATCCGAAACTTACGAGTACCCGAAATCGAGTCGGAACACGAAATCGAGACAAAATCCCAAAATTTTGTAAATTTTGAGTACTCGGATCTAAAATCGGGTCAAGAAGCAATTATAGATTTAAATAATTAACATAATAAATATTAGCTAATCGTTCCTTATATTTTTAATTACTTTAATTTGTAAGTTCGATATTTTCGAAGACGATACGATTCAGGGGACTATCTGAGTACGCTTTAAGCTGTTTTCTAAATCATGCTTTTACAGAAAAGCTTCTAACAAATTAATTTATTATTAGTATAAGATTTAACATGTAATAACACATAACTGGAACATCAAGTTACAATTTCAAACTTTGATTTGCATCTAAACACAGCACCAAATGCGAAATATAATAAAAAAATAGCTTAAGTGGTAATCATTTGGCAACTTTCCCCTAATTGTCATCGTGGCAAGATTAATCGACACTTTGTTACCTTCGCAAAGTTAATTAATTCAGCTTATCCAATTATACATTGTTGCATATTATATTATTTAAAAATGCGTCACCGTGTCGTCAAATTTTTAGAAAGATTCGACGGGAAAAGATGCGCTCAAGACTTTATACTATCACTTCGAAAACGTGCCCGCATATTGATTTTACTTTTTTTTTCCATTTCTTCTTCTTTGCGTTACGATCACATTTAACGACCGACACGTGTATGCGTCGTTGTTTCAAAGACGCGAATTTCGCGCGTGTAGCTCGCGCGTGTCCGAGCAGTATTGGACCCGACGCACGTCTTTTTTCTCTCAACGGTGCGTCAGAGAGGAACAGAGAGATCTATTTTTGCCACCTGAGACGATAAACTCTTTCGCTGAAGCGTAAACTCTCAGACGTTTCTATGGTTCGAACCGGCCTCTCGCGATCTCGCGGAGTATCGACGGTCAGTTCCTGCAATCCGCACATGTAGTCGCGAATCATCGCCGACATTAACGCTCGCAAGCAAATTAGATCGCTTTTGCCAGATGCACCTCAAACAAAAACGCAGTATAAAGCATTAGAAACGCGATGGTAAATACTTCGATGCAATTTTGCTTTCAGCTGTTCAACGGAAGAGTTGCATTGACATAAAAGTTTTAGATCCTCGTTTTGTTTGCGCCTTACCTTTGCGAAAATGAAGAGGAATACAATACCGATGCATCGGCGAATTATCGGTAATAACTTGAGAGCCTTGCGACGAACTTTTCTCGCTCCTTTCGAAGTCGGGATGACGTTAGCCGTGTCTCCGACTTATTTTTCCTCTTGCCGGTTCTCATCTCAACCTTGGCATTGCAAACTCGAATGGCTTCTTCGGGGAAACTATAAATTTCGCTCGCTTTGTTGCAATTTCTCGATACCGTCGATGCGACGATCTCACTCGTAGCAATGAAATTTTACGAAAAGTCCTTCTTTTACAAAACGAAGATACACTCGAATTTATTTGCCTGATCCTTGTTGCACAATAAGACGGCGCAGGAAAGAAGAGACAGAATTGAACGGGTTTCGTGCGAACGAAACGGATTCGGTAAAATTCGCGAATGGACTGGCGGAATTATTAGCAAGAACCGCAAGAGTGTATGAGAGAATGCACTTTTCGCGAATGCTGCGCTTGCGCCAAATTCGACTGCTCCTTTGGTTTCGGATGTCGAGACAATTTTCTTCGAAAAATTCGGCAAGCAGAAGAAAGATCTATTCGGTGTTTTCTGTTTATTCTCTGAATCTCGTGATGTAAAAAATTATTCAGAAAATTGCACAGGCTCAATTTTCACACCGTAGGAAACTGATATTCATAATCGTAAATAATTTTCAATTTTTAATTGAAAGAAAAATATGAATAAATGTATGAATAAATCTGTAATTAATTGCGTTTTTAATCAAAGATTGAAAATTATTTACGGTTATAAATACCGGCCTAGGAATAAAATTTCAATCTACAGAAGTAAATTTTTTACTCTTATTAGAATGACAAATGACTCGAAAAATTGCACGCGTTTTTTTAAAATGATATTTCACTCTATGAGATTTAGAGAGTATTATAACAGAAATTTTTTGACGGAATATTCTGTAATACGAGCTACATGGACAGATTGGTTTAACTAAAGTATCTAAAAATTTAATTGGATGCAGGATCTGAAAAAAATATTTTTGTTAGATCATCAAAATAATTATGCAGGGTGCTCAAGCTGATTGCCAGTGATAGTTCGACAAAATTATTGTTAGATCCGCATTCAACTAAATTTTTATGACGCTCTAGCAAAACGTTCTTTGCGATGAGTTTCAGAAAATTAGAAAATTAACTTAAAAGTTATGAGTAAGAGCATCGTTCGCTGGTTTTATTATAAACAATTTATTCAGCGCGGGTTGCTGCGTAGACGTTGCGTAGCGGCGTGATAGCGAAAGTGTTGAAACGGTGCCAGCCAGCCCCACGTCGTCCCATCGTCGATATGCCACTTATAGTAGAGCACCTACATGTCTGATCGGCGGCGCGGTACCGTCCCCTGGAAACCGTGGCGGGAGCGTCCCTACATCCTTTTTAAAAATAATTGCATTTTGTTAGTAGCGGTCGCGAGGGGGACAGCCTCCAGCTGCGCACAAACGACCGCGAGCGGAAGCGGGAGAGTCGGAAGTGCGTTTCCCCATTTCGCTGCTCTTGTCCGAGTTTTAGGGGATCACTGGCTACTTGCGTAGGAACGCTACAAAGTATCGTCCACAATAGAATATATTAATAGGAGTAGCTAATGATTCGCATTTTTTTTTTTACGAATTTTAATACAGTTCATGGAAAAATCTATGGTCGAAGAAACATATCTAGTAATTGCAATCGTATATAATTGTTGGATCATGTACACGACTTCTTAATGTTTTAAATAACATAAATGTATAATATTAAAAATAAAAAAAACGGAGTTATAACTTTACTATTTCTGTTTAAATCTGAATCTTTTGTGATCCATAGTTCCTAACACAGATGACACGTAAAATATAGTTAACATAGTTTATATTGTATACACGTAATTTAGATTATTTATATTTTATGTGTAAAAGTCCAATCCTGTTTCTTTTTAATTTACTCTTTAACTTTTTCTAATTCTAATAATTAGAAAAAAAAGAGTAAGTTAAACTGAGATTGAAATAAATCTGCATTGATGGAAGTGGACATTAACACATATATATTTGATTAATTAAAAGTTAAGTCTTCCTTCATTATATCTAGACTTAACTACTGATAATTCTTCAGTTCTCTGCACTAGACTGCTCTGTGGCGATTGACATTTTTAATTTATCATATTGTGTATCTGTGGCACGACGGAAGAACATCCGGCTAATCTAGGACGCTTCACACAAGCGTATTATTAATATTGTATATTCACAAATAATTAATATTGTGTTTGGAAATAGGGCCAATATACTGATAATATCTTCTCTTACATAGAACGAGTCTAGGATTGGAAAAGCGAAAGATTCAATCGAGTACAAACAATACCGGGCAGCGCCATGCGGCTGGATGCGGGCCGCTTTTATGACGCGTGAAGCTAACGAAACGTTCGATTTAGTTATACCAATTAATGCCGCCGGTCGGTTCCACTTCGTTAGGTCTAATTCACTCACGCCGTGTCTTCGGTTGCTTGAACGCTTGCGGTATTAAGAGCGGCGATCTTATCGGTTAAACCGCGCGTAGCTTTGCGGTTCCTCGAGTTCTTCTTGCGCGAATTTGGTACCAAATATGGCCTGCGTGTGTCGCGGTTTATACCTATCATCGGTCGCGAGTTTATTTTTAATCAAGCAATTTATTACATTTAAAGATGTATAAAACATTTCTCAAAATATTAAGAAAATTATGAAAAAAATTACAGATTGTTTTATACTGCATTTGGAAATAGTAGAAAAAAATTTGGTGACAATTTTCTATTTGGCACTGTTATACCAAAACAACCTTAATCTTATTTTAATCTTATTAAACTTATTTTGTTAATTAATCTTATTATTTCTAACATGCCAAATAAATATTTTGGAAATTTTTTTTATAAAATATCTCATCTAGATGTAATGAATTGAATAAAATTCATTGGCTTGTTTGATACAAATTATAACTTTGACTTGTACGTTGCATTAAGTTTTATACTTTGCCTAATATTTAATTCTTTGCGTTTATTAACATTTTTTTACTGTACACTACTAACGCCTTGCATATATCCGCGTGTGACTCACGAGTCTCGGTGGCCTTCTCTTTCTTTTAAGGATGTCCGTCTCTTTTTTGCATTGGGCGGTTGCCTCGCGAGGGACCCGCGAGAGTAATCAAGACAGAAATAAAAATTATGTCAAAGCAAGTTAAGACCTCGTCAAAATCTTTTAACTCTTTACTTGATAGAAGTATCCTTAGCTGTAATATTATTTAATATTAATAAAAAGCGGTTATATGTCCACTCCTGATAACGTTACATAAATATTATATAAACATTATATACGAAGTAAATAATATTATTTACTTCAATATTTTTGATTATCGGGAATGTAATTATAACTTTTAAATGTAAAAGTTATAAAGTTTATAAATATTTTATGCATTATAATAATTCACATTAATTTTTATTCATGAACATTTTCATAATACTTTGCAAATATTAAAATAATATACCACGAATATTACATAACATTACACATATAATATTGATATTCTTATATTCAAAAAATTGTATACATATTGAATAATATTCTCGAAATATTATTTTAATATTATTTTAATTTTTAATAATATTCGTATAACATTCTATGAATATTGTAGCGCTTATAGGGATAGAACTGAACGTGTGTGCGAGCATTTCTTTATACCATATGATATTTTTTAATTTACCTCCCACGCAATCGGTAAGGAAAGCCTTACGAAATGACCGATCGATCGAGGTTTTGTAATTTGCATCATTCTCGTCCCAGTTAGGCGGAGTAACGAAAGAACGCGACGTATCGCAATTGCAGCACATTCCGCGCAATTTAAAAAGAAGCTACTCAATGTGTCACTGCGAAAGGGTCAACTGGTCCCCCCTCCTCCACAGTCTTGGGTGCAGATGGTGCCCTCATACATACCGCTACGTTTGTCATCGAGCCCACACCGAGCCGCTCCCCCGCCTCGCCATCTCAACATCTTTTCTTCCTCCTCCTGCGGTCGCCCTACTCACGCGGGGCCCGTATCTAGCGTACGTACAATCTGACGGAATGCTGGGTAAGCAGCAGTCCATTCACGGTGACGCTGACGCATACACGGTGCCCGAGCAACACCGTTCGCGCCGGTGGTGGTCCCCGAGTCGGCCCGGTGGTCCCCGTGGAACCGATCGCTCGCGAATCGAACTCGCGAGTCGCCGCCGAGTCATCCGGGTTGCCGCAAGTGAGAAGCGGTGAAGGTACCACGATAACGTAAAGAAGGAAACGTTCTTAGACGGTTCGAAGTAAGATTCGAGATAAGGTCCTTTCGGTTCAGCAAGTGCACCACTGTGAATGATAACGAACGAGATTAGCTTCCTTCTGAAGGAGGAAAACCTCAAGCTTTGTGAGGATCGGCTGGGAATTTGGCGGAGTGAAGTTTCCACGAAGAAACTGAAGAAAAATATATAATTAAGACGAAAAGGAAGAGGAAACGTTTGATGGATGACGAGTTAACGAGTTGACATCAAATCAGATCTATATCAGTCGACTATTACAGAGAAAACTGTAAAACTCCGCTCGCGAGTTAATTGTTTAATAATTGGACAACCAATAGAAGAGTTCGTGACTTTGAAACAACGTTGCTGGATAATCCTCAGTCTGACGTCACATCGTGACTGTAATCATTTTTCAAGAGAGGACGTAGGCGTGGACGCACTGACGAGAAAGATCATTGTTAAATCAAAAATTTTCGTCATATCTTTCAGTTAACAAAAATCTACAGATTTCCATCTTGCTCTTTGATTACCCGTTTCAAACTTATGGCTGGTTTGAGCTAAGAGCAGCTAACGAGCGGTAAGTTACGACATGCTTCCTAATTTATCGCCCTTTCCTTATCTATTCTTCTCTTTTTCTTTTGACATCCATAATATATCGGTTCACTATCGATATATTAGTTTAATGATTAGCCATATTTCGTGATATGCAGCTGATTTATATAGAATTCAATTTTTTTATGTTAGAAAGAAGATGAAACAAGAAAAATAATAGCTACGTTCAGCAAAAAAAAGCAGTTTTTCAATAACTGCTACAATATTATTTAATATTAAATAATATTTTTAAAATATTAATCGGTGTTAATAAAAAGTGATTATATGTCCGCTTCTGATAATATTATATAAATATTATACAAAAAAAAAAATATTATTTACTTTAACATTTTAAATTATCAGAAATATTATAACTTTTAAATGTAATAATTATAAAATTTATGAACATTTTATACATAATAATTCATATTAATTTTTTACCAAAATAATATTTGTAATATTTATAATATTTCATAGCTGTTGAAAAACAAATATTATATAAAAACGGACATATAACATTAATACAATATTCCCATAATATTAAAATAATATAAAAAATATTGAATAATATTCTTGGAATATTTTTTCAATATTTAAAAAATTTTTAATAATATCCATCTTATATTTTCTAGAAATACTGTAGTGCTTATAGGGTTTGTATAATTCTTTAATGCAATTGGTTTTTGCCTTTAATCGGATCTGAATATATAAATTAATCATATTAAAAAAATTTGATAACAATTTCAAAGCTGCTTCTTTCGCTGAACGCAGCCAATTGCTCGCATGAAGGTAACTAATTGATTCTTTAAAAAAATCATTTCGCTTGATTATAATCGCGGTTTTCGCTCGTTTGAATCCTCCCGATCTCAAGAGCGGCGTTGGTCTGCGATCTTGAGGAACCAATGCCAAGAACCGGGCAAAAAAGCGCGACGAGTTACTCGATGGTCCCGAGGAGCAATTTAGAAACATGACGTGGAGAGAATTATGACGCATGGGGTGGCATTCAATTAGCTGGGCAGTGCCGAAAGTTAATGCGAAAATGGATCTTCGAATACTTAAATGAATATACGAATATTTGAATGCTTATTCGCACACAATTATTCGAATACCAAAGTTGATTAATTTATTTTAACAAAAAATATCTTAAATTTTAAAAAATATGTAATCTTCATAGATCTCGTTAAATCACTTACATTATTACATTGTTATATTTGAGGGTTGAATGAAACTTTTCTTTTCTTTTTAATAAATTATAAATCTTCGTAACTCAAATAACACAGTTCAAAATATGTTTAAAATCATTTTTAAATATTTCAATTGAAAGAATAAACATTGAAAATCAATTTTAGCATTTAAACTGATAAAATAAATGTTTAAAATTTGATTCGTTTTTTAAAACTTTAATAAACATTATAAAAATATTTTATAAGACCTTATAATATTTATTTTAACTTTTTTATACTAGTTACGTCTCAAAAGCGTATCGCCTAAACGTTTCTTAAACATTAAATATAAATGATCCGTTTAAAAAATATATTAACGTAAAAACGTTCTCATTAATAATGAGAAAACGTTGCGTTTTAAATAAGACGTCGCGACGTCGGTACTTTAATGTCACCCGGCGTGCAGCATATTTGGCGCTAAATGCACGGTATGAATAGCACGACACATGTTTTGTGTCGTACGTGCAGACATTTGACATCCACACCACGTGGTGCTCTCGTGGGCGGGATACGAATGTTGTCGCGGCTCGATCGACTTTCAACGATCCCGCACTCAACTCTCGCACGCGCGTATCTCTTTGCACGTTTGGTATTTGCTTTTGTTTATACCTCGAGATCGTTCACCGTTCGTGTCGCTAAAACAAAAGAAAGAAGTTTTTGCAAACATTAAATATTAAAGAGTCCAAATAAATCAATTCCATGAATTAAATTATGTTTTGTTGCTTTTAATTTCCATATGTATCGAAATTGATTATTTTAACACGTAACAATAATAATTAAAAGAATAATTTTATCTAGTCAACTCATTCGTGATTGAATTGCTTAGTTTCAAAATAAATAGCGTCCACGTTAAAATATGTATTTAATAAATAACAATAGTAAACTTAACATTTCTTCATTTAAACTGTTTAACTCTATTATTTTAGTTAAATTAATGATGCACTGAAAAAAGTTTTTTCCGATCAAATTATTTTTATCGGTTTAAATAAACATTAGTTAAAATAATTTATTTTTGAACTTAGGAAATATTTTTTTAATCAAGGAAATGATTTCGAAAAAAAATATATTTATTTGAAAATAAAATTCTTTTAAGTGTATACTTATTGTTAGTAGGACGACCTATGGCAACCTATTAGAAATTAAAACTAACTAAAATTGAGTATAATTCGATAACTACAAATTTAATAATTAAGTATTATAATAAAGATCGTATAATAACAGTTTACATCAATACTTACTCACTTCTATATACTGCTGCAGCGATGCAGTGAAAATCGAAACATAGATACTGAACTTTAATCCCTGACATGTTATTAGAACGATGAACATTTTAATTGAATAATAATTTTGTATAAATGTGATTTATTTAACTAAACATTAGCTCAATCTTTCAACGGTTGAAGTTGCGAATTAAACATTTCAAGGTGACGGTATCGGTACGTCATCCGATGTTAATTTACACCAAGGACGAGTTAAATCGACGGGTCTTAGAACGAAATGTTACACGTCGATATAAGCCTCTATTATAAACGTAAATCCAAGTACAAGGTTCAAATGCGCGCCTTTGACCTGGGCGGTGCAACGAAACGCGGATCGACGACGCACCGACGACGACTCGCGCTGACTCGGTATAGGTACTTTCACCGTGACTCAACTTGACTCATTCATTGCCGTTCGCCGTATGATTAACGCGGAAATCATTCGATGACGTCAATTTGTCGCCGTGCACTTCCACGGAACAAGAAATAATGTTTCGCGGTTTCACATCGCGTCTTCTTCCGTCCGCAGAGGAACCGGATAGTCTTGCTTATCAAAACGATATCAAAATCAAACATATATACGCCTATTTCTAAGTCAAATATCGTCATCTGATTACACCTGAACTAACTAAGGCGATTACGCTACCTGGTACATTCAATTTTTTTTGTAGTAGTAATAACAGCTGATGATTCTTTAAACTTTATAACGTTAATTTCCTATAAGCATACAATATTTCTAGAATATTATTTAATATTTTTTAATATTATGGAAATGCTCTGTTAATTTTATATATCCACTTTACACAATATTCTGAGTGTATTACTCCAATTCATGGAATATTATGAAAATATTGAAATAGTTTTGAGGTTTGAAGGAATAAACATTTCTTGAAATATATTAAAAATAAAATAAATTATAAAATATATAAAACTATCAATAATAAATAGCACGTTTAAACTCCATTTTTTGTCTAAGGTTTATTTAATAAAAAAACATTTACATTAATATTATTTAATATTATATTGTATTAATTAGAATATTACTTAATATTACTTATTAATATTAAATAATAGAGAGTTAATATTAATAATAAAAATATTACAATATTAATAATAAATTAAAAAAGATTGCTCATGTTTTTACTCAGATTTTTTTACTCACATTACTAAAAGTAACGTAATTGTGACAACTGTTGGATTTGATATAAACGAATGTCAAGTTCAAAGAGTTAATTTCTCTTTGGATTTAATCGATCCTTTTCTTAATTGTTTTTTTTTTTTTTTTTTATCATATAACATGTTCAATTTTACCTGTCCAGTTTCCCCGAAAATTTCTTTTGTAATTGTTCTCAGTGCAGTTATTATAATATTAAATATTTCGACAAAATGTATAAAACCAGACAGCGATGCAGCCGAGACGCGACGCGACGCGCTGATGCGTTCCCAGTTCCCATGTCGTTCCGTGGCTTTCATCACTTTTTTTTGTTGCGAGGGGACGCCTAGTACCGGGTGTCTGTTAATTTCCCTTAATTAAACTCAATCGAGGTTAATGCACCGCAGCTTGACCTCAGTTTACCAAATCTAACGCACCCTAGTAGCTATGCGTTTGCGCATATATGTACGCGTAGATCACGATCGCTAATCGATATGTAGATTATTCGCGGTTCTCCATCGCGATTCTTGAAATTACATATAATAAGCACGAGTTGTGCGTATCTCTTAAATTTACATAGATGTTATATTGAAAACGCATATTTGTATTATAACGAAGATGTAAAAAGTAATACGTCACAAAATTGCGATTGCGCAATTAAATTTATTGATACCTTTACGTTTTTGCATTTACGTAATTGCGTTTTGAGTAATTAACTGAAATGAATTTAGTTCGAGGAAACGCGATAATATCAGCACTTGGGAATAATTATTTGAATTGCGCGAGATTGATACGTGCCTATTGCGAGTTTGTAATATCGAGTATCGTTACACGTGTTTCAATAACACGAGTGACTCATGTACCGGTGACCCTCGCAGTCATTAGCAAACTCAGTTAGTTTAGCGTGGCCGCATTCGCGCGGCCGGAGGCAGAATAAGAAGGCTAAATCGTATGACATATGGATTCTTAAGTGTATCGATATGTGAATTCGAATTCCCGTAAGATGACGCAAAACATGTCGACACAGGCCGATATCACATCTGCATCCTCCACGCGGCAAACTCGTTTCGGTCTTTAATTAATATTCATCGGTAATTAAAAATACCACTTGGCAGACTTTCTCTTGGCGATCATTGACGATCATGATTATCGAAAAAACAGCGCGCGAAGCAAATATAATCGCAGCAAGAAATACACTGATGCGGTTTTTATTATCTGAAGTCCGCGGACGGAGAAAAACAATTTTGCTGAAGTATCTAAAAATTTAGCTAGATACAAATAACAAAATACTTTTGTTGAATCATCGAAGTAATTATGAAGGACACTCAAACATGATTAGCAATGTTGCAAAAAAGTTTTGACATTAGCAACTAGCTTTGTTAACAATTCTACACTGAGAGAAAAAATTACTGAATTTTAACAAATATTTGTTTGAACAGCTGCAATGAAATATTTACTTACGGTAATAAATATTTACTCAATAAAAAATAGTATTTAAATTAAATTAATGGTTCCTGCACCAATCAAATATTTTTTTACATTTTTATTGCAATAAATATTTTATTGCAATTATTCAAACAAATATTATTTAAAATTTAGTAATTTTTCTTTCAAAGTATGTAATTATTTTATGTTCTAATAAAAATTATTTTTTGATTTGTATTCAGATAAATTTTACTTTAGCAAAAGCATTTTCATTATTTGGGGTATTAAAGAAACGTTGTCAACAGTTGGCAGAGCAAAAAGTATTTCAAATACAAAATACAAAGCATTGGTAATTAGTATTTGAATTACAAAATACAAAATATATCTTTCGTTTTAAAATATTGCAAAATGCAAGCTTGTACTTCAAATACTAATTACCAATATTTTGTGTGTTGTATTTGAAATACTTTTTAGGTCCTAGATGTGCAAAACATATATTCTCAACCGGATAGGAGTTATTAATAGCCAGACGCGTTGAAAAATGGAATTAGCGTGGTGTTGTCCGTCGTGAGAATCATATTGTCCTCCGTAAATTCTCCGGACGGCCCATTTCCGTCGGTGGCGCCCTTCGCGCGTCACGAGAGCCCATAAATAACAATAAATTCTTACAGACCATCTTTCTAAACGTAAGATTGATCTCCATCCATTGTCTACGCCGGAGAATTGTTTTAATGCGCAGAATCGCACGTGCGGAATTTGCATAACGCAAATGTCAAACGTCCTACGCGTCTTCGGACAATTGCTTTTGCGGATCTCTCGCACTTACTTCGGTAACTCTAAGAACATGATACATTCGGAGTTAGGAAATGCAGTATACATTTAATACAAAGCGAAGAATATAGAAATTTGATTGCATTTAATTGTATTAATTTAGTTTCAATAAGTTTGTCTATTATCTGTTTAAGTTTGCTCAGTTCTTATAAGCACACAGTATTCCTAAAATATTATACAAATACTACTAAAAATTAAAATAATATTACTTATTAATATTCCGAGAATGTTATTCAATATTTTTTAATATTATGGGTATACTGTGTTAATGTTATATGTCCGTTTTTACATAATATTTGTGATACGTTACTTAATATCTGTAAAATATTACATTTAAAAGTTATAATATTCCCAATAATTTGAAATATTGAAATAAATAATATTATTTAATTTTTCATATAATATTTGTATAATATTATCGTATAATATTAGGAGTGGCCATACAATCATTTTTTATTAATATTTCAGGAACGTTATTTAATATTTAAATAATATTACGCGCTTATTAGAACTAATTGAATAAATTTACTTTTAATCTATTTCTGAACAGTTAATTTTTTATTTAACTATATTTTTTTTATATACTCAGCGTGTATACTTTTCCTTTTTTAAAAAGGTTTTTGATAATAGTCTTAGAATGCTTATTTGGAGAACGGTTGCAGCTTTTAAATTTAACTTTTTATCAATAGATTTTATGCGAATGTAAATTTTAATTTGCTCTACATATATATGTATATTTATAATGTTTTCGACCATTTAAATTTTTTAAAGAGTTAATTTTACTCTTTAAGCTTAAATTATTATTACCCTTAATAAATTCAATTTTTGATTAACAGATTTTACATGAGTGTGCATTTTAATCCAATATACATATTTATGATGTTTTCGACTATTTTAATTTCTTTAAAAGGTTAATTTTAATCTTCAAATAGCATTTATGTTCTCTTGTGATATTTGATAAATCGTAATAAAACAATTATAATTCGCTGCCAGGCAAGTGTTTCTCTGTCGCATTTCAGGAAAGTTTTGAAACAAGTGCGTAGCATCCGTTTTGCGTCAGAACGCTTCGAACAAGTGCGTCGTACTTGGAATATTTAGATCGCGGTTTCCTCTGACTGCGGGAATCCCCTGTCCGTCTCTCTTTCTCTCTCTCTCGTGTCCCACCACAATATATGTCGCAATTAAATCGTGTCCCTCGATGGGCTAATCTTATCACAAATACAACAATATTAACCCATTGCCGTTTAGCTCGACTAGAACTAAACCACGATTTTAATTAGCGACAAATCATTCCACGAGTCTGACTCGTGATATTCATGTTTAGTACCAAATTTGTATCACAAGTCAGACTCGTCAAAGTACGACAAGGAGTTAATATTACTACTCATTAGGTAACGGTAGAGCAAGATACCGCGACGACCTAATGATATTCTAGTCTTGTTGTGTTCGTGTTCCCCAAAGTAGTCCCAAAGTGCGAGACTTAGTCATCCGGTTTAGTCATTCGCCAAGGGGAGTACGCAGGTCGAATATTTAATTCCGTTCTTCCGCTCTATGAATGCCGTAGGCCTTCGAGGTCGGATTGAGGCCGAATGGAATCTCTGGACCACAGTTTCGACACCTTCGGCACGGCCGGCATAATGGACGGCACGAACACGTGGTTGCCGCGCATCACGAGCAACGGCACGCACACCGCCATCGTCGACGAGGAATTGTCAAGGTACGTCGTTCCTTCTTGGACCATATTATACCTAGATATTCCGATCACACATTTCTCAGCGGTGATGTCGCGGCATTGTTTCCGAGCAATTAAATCAAACAATTAAATCATTAAATTAATTGTGTGAATTAAATTTGGAAACGATGCACGATCTTAATTTTTACCTCGAATTCGCACAATTTCTGAATTTACGCGCGACATTTCTGTTGTCTTGAGCCTAAATTCAATTTGGAAACAAAAAGTCATTGTCCTGCGACGAGATAACATCCCGTTGTGAGCACATGGCATAATAGTAATTACACTTGAACTTTATCTCCACACAATGACTAATTTATCGTTGACGTAGACACTCAATTGTTATCTTCTTGGAATTTTATGAAGAATGACACATTACTTCGACTATATGTGTCTCTCTTTTTGTTATTCTGTATGTTCAACTTTGCATGTGTACGGCCCGATATTGTCGAGAAGATTTGCCTGAATACAATTAATTGTAAATTTATTTTAATTACACTGAAAAGGACCCGAAATTGTGTCAAAACGTTTATTGTTATGTATTGCGTTAAGAATTAATATCGATTTACGCAAATTATAATAAATCGATATATACAAGTTTTCATCAGAAATTGACATTAATCATTTCTTCTCAACTTGAAAAAAATTGGTTTTAATATTTCTAAAATTATTTATTGCTCACGTTACTTATTAATGAATTTAATTGTATTACCTTGTTAATAAATGGAATAGTTTGATAACGATGAAGACCGGTTGTTTTATCTGTCATAGATTCCCGAAGTCTTTGAGGATTTTCGCAGCGATAGTGGCGATCATCATCATGCTTATTGGTCTAGCCGGTAATCTACTGACTATCGTTGCTTTATGTAAATACCCCAAAGTTCGCAACGTTGCGGCGGCCTTCATCATAAGGTACATGCAAACAAGTTTATTTAACGTCGCCATTAAAATTGCTTAATTTGATAAAAGAAGTAGCTTCTTCAAAAGAAGAAGCTTGTACAACTAATTGCATTTATTAGTCAATTATAATATTAAAAAATTAACTTTGAAATTCTAGTATTTTTTAATTTCTAAAAAGCAACCTTTTTTGATGTTCACGTCGATTAAAATGAGATTGTTGCCATTGGAACAGCTTGTGTATCGCGGACTTCGTGTTCTGTCTGCTGGTGCTGCCGTTCGACTCCATCAGGTTCATCAACGCCAGCTGGGCGGACGTACGATTCTTTTGCATCTTCGTGCCTTTTTTGCGGTACGGTAACGTCGGCGTCAGCCTTTTGTCTGTCGCGGCAATCACTATCAATAGGTACGTGTTCTTTTTCTATCTTCTTCTTGGCTCTTTGACTCGAAGCGCTCGATCCATCTGAAAGATTTTTTTTTGATGAAGTCTAAGGAATAAAATTCATATACGATAAAGTAATTTAATATGAAAGTGTAATTGAAACTTTTCACTTTATAGATATATTATGATAGCGCACCACGCTATTTACAGTAGAGTTTACACAAAATACTGGATAGCCACGATGATAGTCTTTTGCTGGCTGTTCTCTTATGGGATGCAAATACCTACGCTGGCGGGAGTGTGGGGTAAGCCGCTGTTTTAATTATTATTTAATTATTCATGATTGGAGAAAGAAGTTTCAGTGGTGAAGTTTCAATAAAAGTGTCGCAGTTGCAAACTTTTCAAGAATACAAACAAAGAATGTTCAAAAAAATGGTTAATAAAAATGATTATTAAGTTTCTGATATGAATAAAGATGGTTTTATACTCGAATAAGATATTTCGTGCTTGTATATGTACAAATATTTTAGTTATTTTATACATATCTGTATATACATTTTTAAAATATATTTATAACATTTTGTTGTTATTTATTACCCATTTGCGCTTCATCAGGTAAATTCGACTATGATCCTAATTTGGAGACCTGCTCCATCATCAAAGACCGTCACGGTCGCACTTCGAAGACATTTCTCTTCGTCATGGGATTCCTGATACCCTGCGTGGTGATCGTCGGCTGTTACGCCAAGATATTCTGGGTGGTACACAAGTAATTGACACTCATTTTTAATTAATAATCTTTCTACCATTGTCTCGATTATATTATATTGACCAATCGTAATTTAACTTTGCAGATCAGAATCGCGAATGCGAAAGCACGCCGCACCGACGATAAAGTCACCTCACACACCCGGAAGGGACATCAGGGAGCTAAAGCAGAAGCGCAGCGAGTGGAGGATCACGAAGATGGTACTGGTCATCTTTCTCAGTTTCCTCGCGTGTTACTTACCGATCACCATCGTCAAGGTGGCCGACGCGGAAGTCAGATGTCCCGGTAAGAACACGTGATTTATCATACACGTGACTTCCGAGTAAAATAGCATTTTATACGCGCAAACAACGGTTTTGCTGAAGTATCCAAAAATTTAGCCAGATACAGATCTGAAAATAATTTTGCCAAATCATTAAAATAATTATGAAGGATATTCTAGCGTAACGAACAGTGCTGCAACAAATTTTGACATTTCAGCAACCAGTTTAAGTGTCCCACATAATTATTTTTAGATCTGTATTCAGCTAAAGTTTTAGATATTTTAAATTTGCTTCATCTCCTTTAGAATTTTTTCCCCTTCTTGTTACATATGTAGTATCTACGTAGCATCCTTCTGACTTCCCACAAAGCCTAAAATATTCACTTTTAGTCCTTGTCAATCTCTGTTTCAGCGATACCAGTGATTTAACCGTTTTTTACTATACTGAACAAACGTCCAACTGTTTCAGAGTGTCACATTCTGGGATACCTGTTGCTGTACTTCGCGTCGTGCGTGAACCCGATCATCTACGTGATCATGAACAAGCAGTACAGGCAGGCGTACGCCGGCGTGATCGGCTGCTCGTGGCTAAGGGCGAGCCTAACACCGTACGGCAGCAGTGCGCCGGGTGGTGCCGGCGGTCCTCAGGCCATTCAGCATGACTACGCCCAAGGTAACTTCGAGCGACGACACGCGGTAACGCTCACCAAACTCTGACCGAGCGCGCGAGCTAAGCGACCACTCGCGCTCACTTCGTAAGTCAAGGGCACCACAAGTTTGCTGCTTTCTGTTTTTTGATTGTTGGTCTTTGGTCAGTCTACGTGTGCTAACGTAACGATTAATCGCAACCCCTAACCATTAATTTTCCTCTACGCTCAGCACGTTCTTAACTCCAAGTTGTTGCCAACTGTGAAACGAGTGACATCCAATTGCTGCGATCGTTGCTGGATGCTTCCGCAGCTTTGATCATCGTCATAATTAACAAAGTGTAATTAACAAAATTCTCCCGTATTTTTTCTCATCTCTGAATTTATTTAACTTATTAAAATACAGTTTTAATTTTTCATCACTATTTTTTTACTAATTTTTAACTATTAACTCAAACTACATAATATTAACACGTAATGGAACAAAATTATGAGAAATTTGATTTGAAATGTAGAAGACAGAATATTTTCTTCTTTTCTAATTTTTATAAGCTACAAACTGTGACATATTAAACAAAATAGCTTTTGCTTGTTTAATTATATTGCTTTTTAAATATATTGTCTTTTTCAATACTTATATTATTATATCATATAAAATATAAATCTGTAACTACGCTTAAAAATAACTTGCTTTGTTATCGTTCCTCTGGTAATTGTCCTTTCTTGTGCATTTTAATTTTACGCAAAATAACGAATATTTTCATCAAAATGTAACTGTACCTTATTCTTGGGCTAGACTACTCGAAGGACTTCAGTAAAACGATGGTGTCGACGGTCTCTATCGCTATGAATCCTGTGAGAAGCTCGCAAATCCAGGAGGAGCTGTGAAGCCGATGTCGAGAAAAAACGAAAAGAGAAGAGATGTCTCTTATGAGAAAAGAAGAAATGGAAGAGGAAGAAGAAAAAGAAGAAGAAAGAAATTGCTCCTGATAACAGTGCAACGGTTATCGAGCTAGTTTGCATAATTTGTTACCTCAGCTAATGAAAAGATAAAGTGCTTTATGAATTATTTCTTCGTAAAAAAGGCGAAATAATACTACAATATCACGTACATATGTTGCGTATGCATTTAAATGCGCGGAATAAACAGAAAATTATTCTCCGTCTGATAATGACTTTTACCAAAGATTGTCATGTGTCAATGTATTTTATAATGAAATACAAACTTTGCATTGTCTTTTATTTATATACGATTAGTATATATAATTCTTGAACAAGAATTATGATAAAAATAGACTGTTGTAATATAGTTTACATTACATTAAAAATTATACTCATAAAATTTCATTGTACAAAATCATCTCTCCTATCAATCTAAATTACGTAATAAGTCTCTTGTCTAATCATAAGCCTCAAATATGTTTTCAAAATGCATTATTAAATTGCCAAGTAAAACGTTTTTGATTAATCAATCGGAACAAAGAATTTTATAAATTGACCGATCAAAAAATGTTTCGCGTGACCCGTTGGACCGTAGCCAGTATAAAGTACGGATCTCGATGGCGTTGAAATATTTCGATAAATCGATACGGCGATAAATCGATTGAGAACTATGTTCAGAATATCTAATCTACAATATAGGCTTTGCCTATTTATGTCTATTTGCCTATAATGCCGATTTGTATGTATATACGTGTTATGTCCTTCTTCGAAGGGCCGTCTAGAGTAAGCTTGGGGTAAGAAATAAAAATAAGTATAAAGCTACATATTTTCGATGCAAAGAGCTGCAATAAAAGCGTTTTTACATTTACGGCATACATTGTAAAATAAATTTGGTTATTACAAGTAAAAATAATGCAGTTGACAAATGAAGTGAAAATTATACAGCCACACAAAAAAAAACAAGTGTCATGTCCGAGAGATTAGAACCATGTATCTCTATGTATTTTGAGGCTCTGAAATCGAACGTGACCTCAGAATTGCGCCAACAGATCAGGATTTTTTCTACTCTTAAAAAATTGCCAAACATTTCTTAAAATTACATTATTCAGCCCGGTAAAAAAAATCCTAATCTGATGGCGCAATTCTAAGATCATATTCGGTTTCAGAACCTTAAATTACACAGGAATACATAGGTCTAATCTCTCGAACATGACACTTTTTCTTTTTCGTGTAACTGTGTTATTGGCGTTATCTACCAGTAAAACCATGTAGACGATCTCAAATAGTCTGAAACGTCAAAAAGATTTTCAGGTTTAAAATTGCAGATATTTCAACATTACCGCAAGCTTTTAATAACATTGTAGAAATCTTTTGTAACTTCCACACAATATTACAACAATGTTTTAATGTAAAGTTTATACAATGTTTTTTTTTTTAATTTTTCAATAGATTATGATTCCAAAACCTTTTCCAAAATTTTTTACAACAAAGTTATATTAATAGTTAATATCACTAAAATATAATTTTTTTTTATTTTAAATTCTCCTTTTTTCCTTTCTTCTCTTTATCTTCATCTTTTTTCCGTATTTAAAAAGTTCTTTCTTCCTTCTCCTTTCATTTTTCATTATTTTCTTTTTTATATCCAACATTTTTTAATATCTATTCGTGATATAAAATGAGTTACGAGAGTTTGTAACGCGATGCGATGCAAGATCTCCCTAAAAGTCGTTAATCAAGAGACGGTAGACTCGCGCACCGAAAGAGACTCCACGTTATATGCACGCTGTCTCTGTTAAATGCCTCACTGGGGTTGTTGACCACGCACGGTCACGTGACATAGGCTGCACGCCGCGCGACGTCTAGGCCAGCCTCCCCACTCTCCTCGATCGCTTGGTCATTCAACTTGCTTGAGCCACACGTGACCGAAGGGTCACGTGCGCCGTGCGGTTAACGACCCGAGTGGGACATTTAACAGAGACGGCGTGCATGTAATGCGAAGTCTCTCTCGCTGCGCAAGACTACCGTCTCTTGATCAATGACTTTTAGGGAGATCTTGCATTGCATTGCATTAAAAATTCTCGTAACTCATTTTATATCACGGATAGATATTATAAAATGTTGGATATAAAAAAAAAGAAATAATATAATGAAAAATGAAACAAGAAAGAAGTTTTTAAATACAAAAAAAAAAAGATGAAGATGAAAAAAGGAAAAAGAAGAGAAAGAGTTTAAAATAAAAAACATTCATATTTTAATAATATTAATCATAAATATAACATATAAAAAATGAAGGTTAGAATTATAACCAGTATTGAAGGATTAAAAAAACATTGCATAAATTGTTAAATAATTTTGTTTAAATAATGTGTTACAAGTTAAAAAATGGATTCATAATTTGCAAAATATTTTTTCAATTAAAAAAAATAAGATTTACTTTCTTTCAAACTTGCATTAATGAACAAAAATAGATTTGTAGTTTTGGATTGAAAGATTAGCAATAGCGATTTTAATCCAATGCTATAGATTATTGAATTATATAACTTGCAAAACTTCTTTTAAATTGAAAGAATATAAATCACTTTGTTTCAATGCTGTTTTATGGGTTAAAATAAATTGATGTGGTTCACGCAATCTTTATTTGAACTGACAATATAAGAATCTTTTAGTTTCAGTTGCACTTCATAGATTAATAGACTCAAGAAATTCTTAAACTTTAATTGGATTGAAATGGATTCAATCAAGCATTTAGATTCGGCAATGACCATACGAATTTATTTTTATTTTAATTTATTTTCGTGGATACACCTTAATGTAACGCTAATCCAGTAAATGGAAATGAATTGAAATGGATAAAAATGAATTCGTGTAGATATTATAGAATCCAAATTCTCAATCTTTTTTATTTCATTTTAAACCAATTAAATTTCAAAAATTTTTTGAATCTATTTTAATGAAGTAGGATTAAATCTACGGAATTTTTTATTTTTTTTAATTCTAGAAAAAGTTATGTACGCCATGTACGGAATTATTTAACGCGTTTTGAAACGATCAAATCTGACAAAGAAAAAGCGCGCTCTGCCTTGCGAAACGAATTGTAAACACTGTAATATATATTACTGAAACGCGCAGGGCTGTACAATTTTTTATTAAAAAATAATGAGGGAGAGCGAGAACGCTTCCTATGTAGTGTGCTGTATGGGATCTTTATTCATCAGAAAATTCGTGAATATGACAATATTAGTTTGTAAAGCATAGTACAGTCTGTCAAACAGATTACTATTGGGTAAGCCATCTCTTGGGATTCTCAATTGTTACCAAATCGATGTCTTCCATCGTAAAGCCCTTGTTTTTCATGATTGGCACGACATTGTTATTGATATGAGAGTATCCGTGTCCCCCAAAATGTACCTTAAATTTAACGTCAGTAAAATGGTTTCAAATGTCTGGTGGTCGCAAGGCTCGAGAAAATATCAATTTATAAAATTAAATAGAAAACAGAAATAACGAGAGAAGCTCGTACCAGTCGATGCTTGGTGTGTATATCGTGACTCATGAGAACTCGATTCAGCTTGTTCTCTTTCTTCAGCAATGCAATACGTTTGACCCGTTGTGCATCTGATAGCATATCAACCAATGGATTCAGCTGATAGAAGGAGCACTCGGTACCGAACAGGTCAAACTGAATGTAACATTTGGTAGCGTCGGCGAATTCCATGAGCTGCTCTTTTTTTATCAACGTACCTAATAAATTCATCTACATAATTGCACTGACACGTTCGACTATTCAAGTTAAAAGTTTGCGAGGAAAGAACGGTTTTGCTAAAGTATCTAAAAATTTAATTAGATTTATTTCTAAAAATAATTATTTTTAAATATATTATTTGGATAATTATAGTTTTGTCAGGCCATCAAAATAATTATGTAGGATACTCAAATTAGTTACTAGAACGTTAAAATTTTTTACAGCCTTGCTCGTCATATAATTAGCATCCCACATAATTATTTTGATTGTTTAACAAAATTATTTTCCAATTTAGCTGAATTTGTAGATATTTCAGCAAAATCTCTAAATTTTATTTTTTTCATGTAAAAATTAAAAAAAAAGAGAAAATTCGAAATAAATCTCTTACGATCGACGTGAGACATGATGGCCCTGCTCGCATCTCCACCGGCCTCTTGGTAGATCCTCATTATTTCCATGGGTGCAGCTGCATCCCTTCCGGGATGAAAACTCACGGAACAACGTAACTGAGCTTGGAGTTCGCCAGTCGCAGAAATGGCACGTTTTTCAAAGTCTAATATAAAGATTGCATAATATTTTAATACACATTATACATAAATAATATATCTTACAATTAGTACATGTATTGTTACATATTGGACACAAAATAAATGGAATAATTTACAAACAATCGATAGTAATAATTAAAATCCGGATCTTAATGGCGTTTTTTCCCATTCCGAGCTCTGTAAAAACTTAAAATAGTTAACTTATGTCAAAAAATTATCCTGTGACATCTGACATATGTTCCGAAATTTTATTAAAATGTTCGAAACTGGAAAAGATTGATGTTAGCCATTGTTTCTATATTAATAAGAGTTTGGTTGACCAATGGAGAAAAATGTATTAGTGCATATCTTAATTATTTATAATTACTAAATATAATATCTCATAAATTATATATTATAATATAATCATCTAAAAATTATAATAAATAATTTTTTTATTTTACTGGTTCACTACAAATTGATAATTATTTACAATACAGACACCTCACCACAAATTTTCCCATACAGCTTAACATGTAAGAAACATTCTTGCAAAATATTCTTGCAATGTTTCAGCAACATTATAAGCATACAACGTATAAGCATTAGAATATTATACGAATATTATTAAAATAATATTCCGAAAATATTATTCAATACTTTTAATATTATGGGAATAATGCATTAATATTATATGTCCGTATAATATTCGTGCTATATTACTTCAATATTCGTGAAATATTATAAAAATATTTTACGAATATTATTGTGGTAAAAAACTAATTTAAATTATAATAATGAATAAAATATTTATAAACTTTATAATTATCACATTTAAAAATTATAACACTTCCAATAATTTAAAATACATTGTTACAATAGTACATATCAATATTTCTGAAACAGATATTTTATCATTGTTGCAATATTGCTGGAATATTGTAGCAATATTTTGTAATGTTTTTACTATTCTGTGCTGTACGTGATTATTCATCGCGTTTTGGTACGACAGAATCTGGCAAAGAAAAAGCGCGCTCTGCCTTGCGAAGCGAATTGTTAACACTATAATATTATTGGAACACGCGTGGAATTACAATTCTTTATTAAAAAATGATGAAAGAGAGCGAGAACGCTTCCTACCCAGGAAAAAATGATAAGTCGAATCGACATTGATTCGACGTCGATGGCGTAGATAACTTTTCCAAATCGAGAAATATCAATCAGAATTGATATCAATTCGATGTCGATTAACATCCAAATTAATAGCATCAACTTTCGAACATTTTAACATCGATGGTAAACGTTAAAATGTCAAATTTTATTTCATTTTAATCGTCAAAATGATATTCGATTTGACTTATCATTTCTTCTTGGGTAAGTGTAAAGTCTTTAAAATACAGAGGCTGCAATAGTATTCATAGTTCGATTCTTATATTTTAGCGTATATATACCTTCGATCGGCCAAGTACTGCCGACTTCCCCGATAAATCCTGCTTTTACATCGAGACACTCCACACAACCCTCTTCCAATTCTTTATACATCAGATTGTACATTTCTTCTTTAGATGTATTGAGAGTCGATGCGTTTTGCACGCTGGCAACATAATATCCTGTACAGTTGCAAAAATACATAAAGACTAACAATAATATAGATAAAAGATAAAAAAAAATTCTAAATTATATATAACATTATATTATAATATAATATTATACTGAGAAAAAGTTATTAATTTGATTAAAATTTTCAACTTGATTAAATCTTTTCAATTCAAATATTTATGTATTTAAGTTAAATATATATGATATATAAATATAAATTAAATATATAAATACTTGAAGTTTAAGTTATTTACGTATTTGAGTTAAACACATACACAAAAAGAACGATTTTGTTGAAGTATCTAAAAATTTTGCTGAATGCAGATCCAAAAATAATTTTATTAGGCCATCAAAATAATTATGTTGGACCACTCATACCTGATGGAATATCAAAACTTTTTGCAGCGTTGATCATCATGCTTGAACATCATAAATATTTTAATGGTTCAACAAAACTGTATTCAGATCTGTATCCAGCTAAATTTTTAGATACTTCGGCGAAATCATTCTTTCTGTGTAAATACTTGAACTGAAGAAATTAAATCAAGTTGAAAAATGTAGTCAATTTAACAACTTTTTTCTCAATGTGTTATATATAATTTAGAATTTAAATGTTATTGATATTATTACACGTAATTGTAACATTAATTATATTATTATTATTATTATTACAAATAGGATATACCATACCGGTTCCCGCAATCACATTAACTTTCGCGTTCCGGCTAACTTTCTTCATTAAAGGAATATCACGTTTCAAACCGTGGCTACTGTTCTCCACGATAGTTCCACCGCCGTCTTCTCTAAATAATTCTACGTCTTTATGAACAGCTTCCGCCGCGTCGATATCATAAAACTCCAAATTATATAAGCTGCTATATCTAATATAAAACCATATTTGTCATTTTTAACTGCGTTTTTATTAATTCAGTTCCTTATTTAATGATATGATGATTGTATAACGATTGTATAAATATTTTCATTTTATACAAAACCATCATTGACTATGAGAGACATGAAAGGTAGTCCAATTTGACTTACGGATACTGTCGAATGTATCCGATATTTTGAAGAGACGGACAACCTTCAGGGAACCGTTTAAGATGCTCCGGTGGTGATACATAAAATTTGCGAAAATCGAGAGCCAGATGCTCATGCGTCAGCGTTTTACCGAGTTCGGACAACCGCTTGCTTCCTAGTACTTGCACCGAAAAAAAATATACAGTATAATAATAAAGTTTTTAGTATCAAAACACATGCAATTTTTAATCCAAAAGAAAGGATAAATTATATTATTATAATATTTTTATTCAATTATTTAATCGCGTATTACTTCGCGCTTTTTAATTTTCTTTATTTTTTAATTACTTCTTTTCTTAATTTAATTATTTTCTTACTTAATTTACACTTACCAGTGTTTACGTTATCTGGCAAGTTATCGGTCATTATTACTCTTTATTGTTACGAATTAAACAATTCAATAACTCACGACACAATTGGAAAAAAAAGCGCAATTAAACACGCCGTTTAAAATTTCACAAGCTTAGAAGTACTTCGCAAGTAACACAGAAATGTAGGCAAGTCTGCTCACTATATTAGTACGACGTGCTGTATAGCTCGTAACTGCTGTGACGTGTTAAATTTTCCTTTCGATCGACCTAACTCAACCTGCAGAAGAGACTCATTATCTCTCTGCGCTCGGCGCTATTCTCAAACACTGCTAAATGCCATTTAAATGCCTGATAAAACATTATCAGCGCTACAAGGAGCAGAATTTTCTATTTAAAAGTGCAACTTGTATACATAGACCTACAATTTGTACACAAAGATAACGTACTGGCAAGAAGTTGCGCTTGTCATTTTTATTCACGCCTGTTGACGTGAAAGTATCTTTTGAAAAATATCAGTGCTCTGTTCTTTTTCGACGCATAAATGCTGTTTTAAAATTATATTCTAAAACGTTTGATTATTTAATATTTTCGAGAGAGCATGTTTTATTTTACGTTAAAAAATATGTATAGTAATCTTACAATAAAAAAATTTTTTTATTGTTTAAGTAAATATATTTATTTTTATTTTACAGAATTTTAGAGCGCTAAGATTGGAGAAGTATCTTGCCAAAGAGTCTGAGAACAGTTTCAATAAAAGCCAATTTAAATATCATAAGTCAATGCAGTTTAAAAAAAATATTTTTACACATTAATAAAATTTTACATATAAATAAAACATGTCCCTTTCGTAAATAACAAATTTATTTATTAACTTTTCCAAAAAAAAAAGAAATTTCCAAAAATCAGTAATAGTATTTCAGCATTGAGAAGGTAACTCCTCGACATTTCATTTATACTTACATTATTTGTATTCTAATTTACTTTAGAACATGTAATACATTTTACGTAGCAAAAGGAACATTGAAACCGATCAACTTTTACTAATCTATTATTTATTTTTCTATGATATTCGATGACAACGTGTAAATCTTTCAACGATATATTTTCGTAACTTCGTTTCGTCATCACACGACCATCATCATGTTCGACGATCTCTCGATTAATTGTCCGAGGCGCATCCCAGTAATTGACGTGCATCTTCGATTAATTAAGGTCGCTCGTGCATGCACATCGCTCTATTTGCAGCACGCAGATTTTTCGCGATTTAACGAGCTCTCACGTCGTAATCGTATCGAGTCCCGTATACCGTTGTCTATCCTCGCACTCAGCACCTTATCCACCAAGTAGCGCATCGCTGTATCTGTAAATTTAGTGATAATCTGCAATCAGTTGTCGGTTCATTGTTATCACGTCCTGAGAGATAATAATGAATTAAATTTCGCCTTCATTCATGCAACTTCCAAGGAAGCGGCATAGAAATCCAATATAAAAGCTTTACCCTCCGAGATTAAATATATCAAAATATTAATAATACTGATAAAATAATTTTCTAAATAATAACAAATATATAAGCTTCCTCGAAAAGAACTTTCCAAGGATATCAATTTACAAGAGAGATGATACAGAAGTAAGTTGATCGTCCACCCACCGACATTGGTGTTGTTCTTCGCGGAAGTCGCGTACCAGGCATATATCTTGTTCTCCTTGCAGAATTTCGAGATCTGCTCGTCGGTCACGGCAACCGATATGTCGCACTTGTTCGCCAGGAGCACGACCGGTATACTTGAGCCGTCCGGTAGCGAGACCTTTTCTCTGAGATCGTTCAACCACTTCTTCATCGATTGAAAGGTCGCCGCACGTGAGATGTCAAATACGAGAGCCGCGGCCACCCTACGCCCAAATTAAATCAATAAATAAATAGTCAAGTTACAAAAATTAAGTATTAAAACTTTTCGAACGATCAGTCAAGTGATACAATTTTGTATCTAGCTTTGTTTCAAGACGTGAATTTGTTCATGTGTTTATCTACAATACAATAATAAACATATTTAATACAAAGGAAACGAACTAAGAAAAGTGCTGGGGAAAATTGAGAAATAAATTCAATAAAAATATTTATTTAAAAGATGTACATAAATCTATAGAATTTAGACCCTGTAAAAAATTTTTCATATATAATATATAATTATATATTTTAATATATGTAAGTGGACATATTTGATACATAATTATGTATAACTATATGTAATTATATATAAAAAATTTTTTACTGGGTATAAAAATATTATTTAAAGTATTACAAATATTTTGTCTAATAAAAAATCAGATTTGACATTTATATTATATGTACATTTATTCGAAATAAGAAATTTATTTTACACTTCAATGTGTCGTGGATAAATAAGTTTCCTCTACTTTCTATTGTTTATTTACTACCCTCTGTTTCTTAAGAGGACAAAATAGAAAATAGTAAATATAATACAGAAAACTTATTTATCTATAACATATTAAAATGTAAAATATAGATGTGTATAATATATAAAATAATGTAAATAAAAATAATATAATATGAAAAAGCAAATATTAAGTACTATTTGCTTTTCTTTATATTTACTACACAAAATGCACATTTCAAATATTTTTTACAAATACATCCTTTGAATAAATATCTCCATTACTATTTTTCATTTCGACTATTTTCTCCAGCACTGATAAAGGTTGATCGGATAAGAAGAGGTAAATTGATGTCATATTTACGCGTATTTGTAATAGACCCTCGTCATGTATCCAAATCTCTCGTGTCCGGCGATGTCCCTGAAATATTCAGAATCAAATTATCATCCTCGTGATTACATTTCGCGAGACTAAAAATAATTCGATATCCGAGGGATACCGCAAAATATATAATATATGCGGAAGCCTCGAGGATTATGAAATAGTAAGCAAGGCATAAATTATGCATCTATACAAGTACCATAGTTGTAAGTTTATTTTAGTTTGCGGATCCCAATCGAGCGTTTTTATCGCAAAATCGGCGCCTATGGTAATCTTGTAATTCGAGGAGAACTTCCCTGGAAAAGACAGTTTCGAGAGTGTGCGCCGGTGAGACGATCCGGATTAACGGTGTCGCAGCTGCGCTGTTTGACGCATGTATGTCATTAAAACGAATAAGCCGGCTTGCACGTATTTCTTTTCCTTTTTCTTACTACGAATGTATGCTTCCGCAATAGTGTCTCGCAATATGTACAATCCGCTTACCTGTTCGTAATACGCACGTAATGTTTAAGGAATTTCTTGCGGATTGTAATAAACTAAGAATCGTTAATTAACTTGGGCAAGAGCGAGAGACACATTGCAATAAATTACCTTCCGTGTATCTTCTGACCAGCGCAGTTTTGCCTAAAATAAATAATTTCTATGAAAATCTAACATTAAGCGAAATGCTGTGCATGGTAAGAACAGTTTTGTTGAAGTATCTAAAAATTTATTATAGCTATACCGAGAAAAAGTTATTTGACTAATTTTTCCAACTCGATTGAATTTCTCCAGTTCAAGTATAAAATATATATGTAGTTAAGTTAAATATATAAATGTCTAAACTGAAATTCAAGTATTTTAAGTCAAATACATAAATACTTGAACTGAAGAAATGTAATCGAGTTGGAATATATAAGTAGTCAATTTTTTTTCTCAGTGTAGATACTGAAAATAATTTTATTGGATTAAAATAATTATGAATTCAGTAGTAATGTTGAGAAGTTTTAGCTTTCTAACAACCAGTTTGAGCATTCTATATAATTATTTTGATGATTTAACAAATTTATTTTCAGCTCTGCGTCCAATTCAGACACTTTGACAAAACCATTCTTTCCGTGTTTATTTTGAGATTATAAAAAAAATTGTATTAATAAATGCTAAAAAATACAAGGACCAAAAGTTACAAAAGTATCACACAAAATGCTTGTTTACAATTTTTTCGGATCGCTATCCAATCAGCAAAATTTTTTTAGCAAAACATTTAGCAAAACATTAAAAAAATATTGTTTGTTGATTGAGTAACCGTTGTTTATTACAAAATTAGATGTTCGATAAAAAACCCAAGAAGAAGATAAAGATTATATTAAATATTTATTTATCTTATCGTAAGAAAAATTAATATTTTTATGAGATTTGAATAATATACACATATGTAGAGGTTTATCAATCAAGACTCTTGGCCTGACTCACCGACACCGTAATCGCCGATAACGAGGAACTTGAAGAGGTGTTCCTTATGACCGAAATTGGATAGGACGACGTCCGAGTCCCTCCTGGACCCTCGCAGGGTCATGCTCGCCGCTCGGTCCACCCGCCTCATCGATTCGATCGCTTCACAATACACTTTGCGAACACTCGTAGTTTCTTGCAGACAGCACAAGATTGATAAACAGAAGAAGACGAAGGAGTCGGGCGACCCCGCAGGTCCACCTCCCCCCTTGGTCAGCGCGTTCGTATCGTTCTCTCGTTATCTCACGTCGCCGCAAACATCTACTGGTTTTCTTACGATTTTTAATACGCTTGTACATCTTTGCGCTGCTAAATCATTATTTCTTAATCCTTCCGTATGAAAAAGTCGGACGTCGAAGGGGGTGGGAGTGAGGTCGTCAAAACAGCGGTTTTTCGTAAAAAGTGCAGGCCTTTATTTTGCGCATACACCTCTTTGTAACGAGTAACACGGCAGCGATTGTTGACTTCGATCGAACCTTCTCGGTTTCTGTATCGCGGAGGCTGGGTAAAGGCGAGCCAGACATCACATACATACGCGTTTCCTAAATTCTTTGGGAGATAGTTGCGACTCCATTTCCGCTCGATTTATCACTGATAAGCGTACGAGGCTCAAACAATAAATAATGATTAGACGCCATTCAATAAATAACGAGACAAGACGCTATAATATGCCGAATATGCAAAAGGAACTCTGTCCTATTCGTTCTCGTCCTATTCTTCCCCAAAAGCATGGGGGATGAACGCAGAACGCGCGAGAGAAGAGAGATACAAAAAGAGATAAATAAATAAATAAATTGTAAAGGACAGAGATATAAAGGAGCGGAAAAAACATGAGGGATATCTGCGTGCACCATACAGACGCACTTCTCAGTCGGCGATTTGTCTATAAATTTCTTTTTTTTCCGTGACGTGTCTTTCGTTTAATTACGTGTACAATATAAAATGGTACAGTCACGCGCGCGCGACGGCGCTAGGATCACAACTCAATTCATTCAAAATTATAGAGATAAACGTATATATTTATATACGCCGTTCCTTCGGGTGCAACGATGTTGCATATTCTCTGTTCCGGGAAATCCGATGAAATTCCAGGAGCAACGACACAATTTGCATTGTACACTTAATATCGATACGAAGACCGACGCCGTAAACGTCATAAATTCTGTCCAGCACTATTAAGAATATAATCCGACGAATATTTCTATATATATATAGACATTTGCGAGGCGAGTTATGCTAAATTCCAGATTATCGAGTCGAGATCGAAAACCGAATATGTAATCGCGCGATTACTGAACCACCGAAATCGCAGTCGCGGTGTTTCGGACTCGTATGTTCGATCGATCAAGGGATTTTCATGACGAGAATTGCACGATCGTCCGAGCGGCCGCTTCGACGCAAAGCGGCCAACGATATCTTCACAATCACTAAATCAACAATGATAACCATACGAATAATAATGGTAATGATAGCGCTAATAGTAATAGTAATAATAGCGGTAAATACACAGTAATAATAATTTACATTTACACAAGACTCTTCCTCCTTATTCGCGAACAATTAATTATATTACCTAACTATATATGACATGCTTACGGTTATATTCGTTCATCTTTTCGCAACATGATACAGTCTCTACTTAACCGTAATAAATCTCTAATACCTCGTCCGCGAGCGAGAATTAAATCATCCCTTCTTCTCCCTCCCTCATTATAATTTGATTAAAACCAAACTTGATCAGCTTCACACAAGTTTCCGTCTTTAAATCACGTTTAACTTGAAGCGATTTTTAATCTGCAAGACGAGACGAGGTATAAAAGAGAGATGAATAAAGAAATACAAAAGATAATCGTAAAAAATATACAGATGCAAACGCGTATTGTACAAATCGATAGAGAATATCACACGTGAGTTTCCTATTATCATAAGAACTCCGCATCTTTGTACATAAGAACCTCAAATTCGTTCAAGACAAAAAAAATTTGAAAAAAATTACTTTTTAACTAAATCATGTATCGTACGAAATAGTTCGCAAAGATGTTGACAACCGTTCAATTTAAATCAATGATCGCACATCATTCTGTAAGCGAAGCCAAATCAGCGAATAAGAAACGATTCGAATGACTGACAACGAGGATAATAACGCCCCATATTTCTTTTTTCACGGAAGTTTTCTCACGTATTGTTTTCATAAACTATCATCGCTGTCGTCGGCATGAGGCTCGACCGAAACGTTTCCGGCAAGTGGCGCGGCACTTCCTTCTCTATTGGTTTCAATGTCCTGTTCCATTGAATTATTTTGTGCTTGCTGTTCATCTACAAGAAAATATTAACTGCCGGTGAGATTCAAAATTGTATAAATCACTACATTATCAATATTATCAATAATTCATATTTGTGATAAAGATTACAATTTTCATAAATATGAAATATAACAAAATATTTTTAATGTAAATAATCTCTCAAACTTTAAAGCCAATTCTCACTATACCTGATTGCGTCGGAGGGGAGTCATCATCTCCCTGACCTGGACTCAATATAGCCTCCTTAATTTGACTATTAACACCCTTTGGATCTAAATCCGTAGCCCAACTAAAGTACATTAACGCAAGATGGGTATTGCCTAATTTTTTATGCACCTGTTTAAAAAATATATATATTTATGCAAGAGAAACTAAGATAAAAAATTCTATTCAATTATAACTTTTTTTATTCTAATTTCTTACCTTTCCTATTGAATAATAGACTAGAGATTCTTTGGGTATAATATTTTTTAGCTCTTCAAATTCTCTTAAAGCTTCCATATGTCGACCAATAGAGAAGTTGATGCTGGCGCGATGAAATTTGCACAAAGTATTATCCGGGTCATTAATTAGTGCTGTGTTCAGAGTCTTTAATGCTTGGTCGGTCTTTTTCAGGGCGTGTTGCACGACACCTATGTGGCACATCAACGCAGAATTCTGCGGGTTTATTTGTAAGGCCCGTTTAAAGTGTAATTCCGCTAAACTATATTGCTCCTGTTTTGAAAATATCGTTCCCAGACCAAACCTTCAACACAATACGTAAGTTTTAAATATAACTCACAGACTAATCAAAAAGTATAAAACAATAAAACTATATAAGAATTTACCATGCATTATAATGCCTCGGATCGAGTCTGATGGCGTTACGGAAAGCAGTAATTGCTTTATCTAATTCCTCAGTCAACACGTATTCATGTCCTAGTAATGTATAGGCGTATGGAAAATTAGGATCCACCTAATAAATAATCAGGAAATCGTATATTACTTTCAATTAAACAAAATAACATTTAAATATGTACTATCAATACTTGTTTATGATGATAAACAAGATAAACGCACAGTACCTGAATGGCTCTTTGGAAAAATTTAATCGCAGTTTCATGCTCCGTCTGCGCCGAGAAGAGATTTCCCGTGGCACACCATGCCGCCGCCGAATTACGGTCTTGGGAAACCAGATCTTGAGCAAGCGTAGACAACTGTACTTCCGCATGCAGGTGCCATAGAACAGTGCTATAAATCTCCATCAATTCTGTCCTCTGAGGCTCTAACTGTCGCACTTCAGCAAAATAACTTTGCACGGAAAAATGAAACAAACAGAATTAACAAAAAAGGAATTAAAGAGAAATACAAATGTATCAGAAATAAAAAATGTTTTAGTTGCTTTTTTCGCTTTGTTTCTTTTCATTTCTTTGCTTCAAAGTTTAAACGTACGTCAATTTGATTATATATAAAAGAAAATGTCAAAATAAATATATAATTTTTTTAATAGTGACGATTATATAAATTTATTACCTAGCAGCCTTTTTATAATCCATCATCTCGAAATGCGCACGAGCTAACATAGAAAGTACCCAGCCCGTATTATAGTGCTGTGTCGGCAGTATACTTAATATTTCAATCGCTTGCGCACATTTGAACTGACTCAAGTTTTGGTATGCCGTCCCTAAGTCTCGTAGCAAAGACATTAATCCCTCTGAAACATTGCAAGTAAAAACAATTTAAATTATCTTAATGAAAAAAATATATTAAATTAATTAAGTATAAGTAACATACCTGCCGACTGTTTTTGTAAAGTTATCCCACAATGAATGTTATTATTTTGGGCATTAAGTGCATTTGCATTAGCTACAGCTTTTTCAGATGTAATCGTTTCACTCTTCTCTTTTTCATTTCTATTCCTCTCGTTTAATTCGTTGAAATTGGTTTTATTCAAATTTGCCTTTGCTAGTCTTGCTTTTGTCTTCCGAGACGGAGATTTTGGAGTTGCAAATTTATTCCTATTAGGTGATTTATTGTTTTCCTGAAATATACACGTCATATTAAATTACCAGTGAATGATAAAACGTATGTAACTAGAAAAATTGAAGGAAAAATTAGTACTTTTACGGAATTATGGCTGAAAAGTCGCGAGGACCGTCTAACATTGGTGCCTTGAAATGTCGGTGACGGAGGTGAAGTAGGATTAGCTGCTGTCACCGTCACAATGTTGGCAGTATTGCTCGTATTACCCGACTGGGAAAATACTGATTTGCCTTGTTGCAATGGTGTCTCTTTTCTCGACATTAATTGCTGAAAAACGAGCGCGAAACGTCAAGTTGCTGTTCACATTACAGTGCCGAGATATTATACTCACCCCAACATGAGCTCTTAGACTACTGACGCGTTTCGCCAAACTCTTTTGATCATTGGCTTCCGTAAGAGTCGTGTGCGAAGGTGGAACTGTCGGCTCGGGTGTATTGTTGTCGAGCGGTAAAATACCGAAACTAGGCGTGAGCGGACTCATGGAATTGCTGAACATGCTACGATAACGCGACAACTTGGTCCTTGGCGATATCGAGGAACAATTGCTGTAGTGAATCGGCACATTTTGCGGGGTCTCCTCTATAGTGGAACACAATCGTACCTGAGGTACCTGACCGCCATTTATCAGCGTCGGCGCTATCGTCACGGGTGTACTGCAATGCGTAAAATAAAATGTTAGTAAAAAAAGGACTATTATTATAGTATACTGTATAAATCTGTACATACAGGTTAGTGCCATTTGACATAGGTGTACTATTGGCGTTACTTCCAGGTACGATGAGATCCGGTTCGGTGACGTAGTTGAGCGTAGAAACGGTACCATGGCACATGGCAAAAGAATCTAGTTTGTCTAACTGAAAAACCTTGGTGGGATCCACCTTCTCGCCGACGTTGCACAGCTCTTCAAACGAGTTCCAGAGGAAGGGATTCAATTTCAAAGCCAGCTTGTGTGCTTCATTACCTCTCGTGGTACGCATCATTTTGTAATAAATCTTTGCTATTATCTGCAGGGAAAAGCATGCCTGTTCTCCAAACTGGGTTGTTATCTCTTCCAAATTTTTCAACTGTTTGTAATATCCGCCGATTATTGCAGCCTCTGCTTCTGCATATCTAGGAAGAAGGTTTGGTCAATATACACATGCATGCATTATATTCAGTAGTGCAAAACAAGTAACAAAACAAGACAATTACTTACTTTTCCAAGTCGTAACAACATTTTGCTAGCAAAAACCTACACTGTGCCGAACTAGGCGCCTTCTGGGATAATAAGGCATAAGCTTGCCTAATCCGGCCAGACCGATAGTAACATGTTGCTAAAAGAAACAAACTTTCCTCTGTGTCCACTGTAATAATAATAATGTTATTATTGTAACAATATATCAGTATGTGCATATTTTTTTATTAAATCGTTTATTAATTTTAAAATTATTATTTGTTGAATTTGTTTTTATAAGAATGTGTTATGAGAATAAATTGATAAATGAGATGGATCCTACCTTCTGCACACAATCGTTCTGCCAGGAATATAGCATCTGGATAAGCATAGTGATTTAAACAATGCCATATGGCCGCCTAAAATTAGAAAATTCTTAGTAACTTATCTTGGTAACTGATTATATAACAGCAATAGGAATTATCAAGTGAACAATAGAACAAGGTATAAAAAATTATTCAAGAAAAAATACTGTTATAATGCAATATGTATCATCTATGAGCTCATATTTCAATATAATATTAGAGAGAAGCATAAACAGCCTTTTTTACTACATATTGCTATGCAAATGATACAATACATCAATGTTACTTATTATTCTCTAAAATATATCTTTAGAAGCATTATTTTAATTAACTATAATACAAGCTATGAGCAAACGTTATAAGATTTGGATATAATTTAATAATTAATCTTAATCTCTAATTCGATAAGCTAGCATATGAACAATATATACTTCATTCGTGTATGGACGAGCATCTTATTGTTGAGCCGACACATGTACAATATTTATATTTACTAACACAATTTACTAACACAAGGTGACAAGTTTATTTTTTAACAACATATGTGGCAAACAGCAATGTGTGCAAACTCCAGAAGCAGTTTCTTTTCCATATTTGGCTCTTGGGCAACCATCTATCAAAAAGTCCATAAAGTACAGCCAAGCTACATGCTTATTTATAGCCAGAATTCTTCGTTCCGCTCGTGGCAGAGCAGACCCGACGATGCACGTCCAGAACACGAGAATAATAAAAGATACGCGAGGGTAAGGAGTGTGTCGTTTCTGGACGAATCCTGCCTTCGAACAGGCGACCGTCGTGGAGGTCGTTTGACGCGATCGACGCCGTCGAAACGCGCACGGACGCGCCCGTTCGGCGAGACGTCGGCGCGTGGATGCGGCTCGATATACAAAATCTCGCATGACACAGCGGCAACGAGGTCCAACGAAAATCCAACACTCATTACCCTCTCTCTTTTTCTTTCTTTTTTCTCTCTCTCTCTCTCTCTCGCCCATTTCATTCCTCGCTCGCCTTTTATTACCTGCACTGGCTCCTGCACGATCATCGTTCACACCTCGCGAGCGTGATCATAAAAAGAACGTTCCGGCCCTCCGGGCGCGCCTCGGTGAGAGAATTTAACGGTGGAATATTCCGAAGTCTCGGGGTCGACTCTGCTGTGTATATAAAAATCTCTCAGGAGTCCATCTTTGCTTCGATTCTTTTGAAGCGAGCAACCGGAGCGACTGCTCTCTCGGGTCGAAGGGCCGCCAACTTCCGCGGCCACGCCGTTCCGTGGTGGCAATCGGGGCTTTTATCTTCGAGTTTCGCGAGATTGGCGAATCTGGCGAACGTCACGGGAGCCAATCACCTGTCATTAACGTCGTCCCTAGCCAGTTAAAAGAAGGAAAGCCGATGAAATTGAGCGCAAACTTCGATCAAATTCTAATTAATTTAATTGCCGATTAAAATTATTTATTAATAAATTAATCGGAGTTTGATCGAAGGCTTAACCAGGAAGATGACCTTCATCTCTGCGTTTTCACTGCGTTCCCTGTAGCCAATCGCGTTGTCGCGCGAGAAGCGCTTGCGCAGCTCCGACAAGATTCAAATTGTTTGAAAGCCGAAACGGTTATTCGAGGTTTCATTGAGCGTCTTCGGATGCATTTCGTACGGGAAAAGGGCTGCTGAAGCAGTCAATTAACACTTCGAATTGACCACTGTGGTCGTTGTATACCTCAAAATAAGCAATAGTATGAGCAAGTTTCTGACCGAGTTAGAGTTCCATTAGAAAAGCCTGAAGTCATTTAATCAAAAAGCAAGTAGGAGACTGTTATCCCGAACGCCTTGTTTATTGTTGTTTCTTTTCCACTGGCTTTTCGGGAACATGGCCGAGTGTTGTACGCCGCCGAGGGTAAAGTGCAAGAGGGACAGAGCCGAGTTAAATACACCGATAAAAATACCGGCTTCGCCTTTCCTGCAACAAATAGGCTATGGCACCGGTATGTATCTCATGGACGCCCTTTTCATACTTGTTATTTTTTTTTTTGTAAGCGAAAAACATGTAGGTTTGGATGAAACTCCGATTAGTTTACTCGATGATTAGTTGTTAATTTAATTATTATATAGTGGTTAGTTTAATTATTATATATAGGATGTAGAATATTTGCTTCAACTCTTTGCCAAAAAGAGACTTTGTTTACAATATTTCTTGAACCTGCTTTATTCACATGAGGTGACCTCCACCTTTACAAATTTGCTACAATTTGCCTTATCTAATTCTCTTATTGATTTAAAAGTTATCTAATATTTTGTTTGCTCTTGATTTTGTGACTCGGTATAAAATCACATTTTGTAGAACATATTTGCAAATTTTATAAAAAAAATAGTAAATTACAAATTAAATTTTTTACATACATTAATAAAATTAATAAATATTCTTGCAAAAGTTTATTTGGAGCCAAATCATTTAAAAGTTACATAAAACTGCATCAAAATAAAATAATTTTTGCTACATAAGCTAAATTCTTATTTTTTTTTGCAATTGGTTTCAGGGATAAAAATTCTGACATTTAAACAAAATTTTTTTTATTAATTAGAAAAAAAAATAAATCTCAGAAACTTATAGTTTTTCAATTTTAATAATTCTTAGCTGCTATTGTAGAGCTAAAACATTCTTAATACCTTTTATCAGTTACAACAGTTTTGCACAATATCTCCTTGTTTTATTTATCTTATCTATCTCAATCTTTAATGTCCATCTAAGTTATACTTTCGTATCACATTTTTCTAATTGCCAAAGGTTTTTATTCTATGTTTTTATTCATATTATTCATCTTCTCCCTCTTCTTTAACTCATTTTTTAAAAATCTTACTCTAAAATTTCCTCAAAACATTACTATTCATTAAGTCTAAATACCATAGCTTAATTATATATTTCTTATTTTTACCTATTTCATCAAACCATCCTATGATATTTTTCTACATAGGATGGTTTGATGAAATAGGTAAAAATAAGAAATATATAATTAAGCTATGGTATTTAGTACATAGTAATCTGTACAATCCATTTCCTTTCCTAGTATACAAATATTTATATTATTTTGCTAATGTGGATAGTTATTAATTCTTTGTTTAATGTGATGAAAAGAAAGATTAGATAAATTATACAGAAATTTTGCCTTATTTTCTTACCATATTGTAATTTTATTCAGGCTTGAATTTATATGAGGAATTGTATTTTATTTCTATTATTTGGTTTTTATCAGGAGTTGCAGTGTATATGTTGGAAAGGTCACCCAAAGTGGGCTCCATACGTTCACCCTGGGCAGTGAAGAAATGGATGAAAGGAAGGAACAATGAGACAAACGATGGATGTCTCCGGCTAGAAGCTGAAGTTCTGCGACAACTGAATCATCCCAATATCGTCGGTTTCAGAGCATTCACCAAGGGAGTAGATGGAAAGGCTTGCTTAGCTATGGAAGCACTGGAAACATCACTTGGTATTTACAAATCCAACTAATTTGAACATTTCAAAAATACGTTTGCACTTATATTGATATTAATGTCGCAAATTAGGTGACAAAATTGAAGACAGACGAGACGCCTTGGAGGATGAGCCATTTCCAGCTAACGACATTTTGAAAGTCGGTTTCGAAATTGCAAAGGGACTGAAGTATCTGCACCATACTGCGCACATATTACATGGAGATATAAAGAGTTGGAACATCTTGGTATCCCATGGTTTTGACACTATCAAACTGTGCGATTTTGGATGTTCTCTACCCTTGACAGAATCTTTGGAAGTGGACACGTCAAAAGGCGACTTTTCTTATGTTGGGACAGCATGTTGGAATCCTCCTGAGATTGTATTTGGTACAGTTTGCTTATTCAATTACAGCATTTTTTTTCAAAATTGTGATATTAAGTTTATTTACATTTTTTAAACTCATGATTGCTTCAGAAATCTTATTTCCACTTTTGATTTACAACTTTCTTTTAATTTAAAAAATTTTTTTCTTACAGAAGATGGACCGGTTACGAGTGCTGCCGATATTTGGACGTACGGCCTTATTCTTTGGGAAATGATAGCTTTAACGGCACCTCACTGTGAAGAACTCGACGAAAACGACTCTTTTAAAAAGTCAATTTCATCGGAAGACACGATAAAAGATCAATTTGATGAATCTGACACTAGTATGAACGAAAATGCAACTTTTCTCAAAGAAATAATGCCACGTAGAAACACTAAATATGGTAAGCAGCAGTGTGAAATGTTTTTCTTTATTGTGTCGTTTTTTTTTAAAAGTAAATTAATGTGAATTAAATTAGTAAAATAAAAATCTGACTTTAGGTACACGTCCAGCCCTACCTGCCATCGACTTGGACGAAGAGTATGAAAAGATACTGGAAATATTTTTTATATGTACTACAATTTACAAATTAAGGCCTAGCGCGAAAGCACTGGTAAACTACTATGAAAAACACGCAAATATTAACAAAAAATAATTGTAAGTTATAATTGTAAATTTATCATATGCACTATAATTTTTATTCATAACTTTCACCAACATTAAAATCATTAACATAAACTACATTTATAAGATATCTTGTATAAATTTTTTAAAGTAATATAATAAATATAAGAAAAATTATTATTATTACACTTATGATAACAGCAATTTTGATTTTTCGCTGTAAAAGTAATATAATTATTATTGTATCGATCTTTTAAAAATAACTAACAATAAGTAAAGCAATTAAATGTGTAATATACCTTTCTGTATCTGTGACTTCTTTTTTCTGATTTTTTTAGGTGGATGCGTCCGCCGCCAACATTATCTGTAGTTTTATTAGCGAAATATTCAATATTATTAATTTGTTCCCCCTAAAAAGATTCGAAATGTGACATTTTTTTAAAGTTTCATATTTAATAATATTACATAATTCACGAGCTATAATTTTGCTACTAACGGTGTTTATACTCACTTGTTTCTCAATTAGAAATGCTATTTCTGCAAACATATCTTTAATCTCTGTGAGAGATTTTTCCACTTTTAGGACAGTATTATGTCTACTTTGTATGTCTGACAATTGTTGCTTTGCTATCTTGCTGTCTTCTAAAATCTATAATTAATCAGATATTTGACACATAAAATGATTTATAATATACTATTGCAATTCATGTAAATACTTACGTTATCGACAAATAAGTTAGTTTCTTGAGCATCAAGCATATGGTCCAATTCCATGCTTGTAACTTGTCGCCTTACTATTCGACCAAATGGTTTAATTAATGAGTAATGCATATATATTAATATATCAGAGTTGGGTAATAATTAAAAAGTTAAATAATAAAGTTGAAAAGTTAATATTTAACTTAATTTATCTCAAATAATTTAATTTTTAATTTCAACTAACCATTTTTTTAATATATAAAATACTTTAACTATTTTTTTCTAAATTAAAAATTTACCAATGTAAAAAAAATACATTCCCGTATAAGAAAACAATATTTTTTTGTTATTTCATATGAACTTAATTTACAAGTAAAATATGAAATTTATTTGATGATCTATTTGATAACTGTTTTGTTATTTATAATAATCCAATTTTAAAAATTATCATATTTTATGTATACATATATATAGTATTTTTTAAAATTAACTTTTAATTTAACATAATTTTATAAGTCATTAACTTTGACTTAATTTAGTTTTGTTTTTCTTATTTATTTATTTTTTTTATTGGCTGCCAACTCTGGTATAAAAAACATTAAAATTAATTTTACGTATTGTTATGTAAAGAATGTTAAACTATGCTATTACAATTTAAATTTAAATATAAATGAGAATTTACAAACGTAGATTATTATAAGGTGTATATCTTTGGTGAAGATTTTTTTAAGTACGCACTTAGCGAGCGTTGTTGCTGTAAAAGCAAAAGACATTTATCATGATATTTTAGTAACGAGGCATTGTATTCATCCATGATCTCGGAAAACGATTGCATCATAGTTGTGTACTGTAACATTTTAATTCTTGTATACACAGGTTCATCTTGTACTGCAGTCAAATCGTCAATGGCAATAGTGTCTTTACCCATCTCTACAAAGAAAACATAAGTAGGATTAGTAAATGAAAAGAAGAGTAAATACATTAAATACACGAATTTAAATTGAATATTGCGTAAATGAATAATTTCATGACTGAAATTTTACATGGATAAATATTTAGTTTCTTATTGGTTAAATATATTTTAACTTTAAACATATTTAAAAAATTGGAATTGCATTAAACAGTTTCTTATTCTAATTACAATTGTGCAATTTTTATCATTAATTTTCATTATTATATATCATATAAAGATTATTTTAGATTATTCTGTTATTTTATTTATAATAATTATAATTGTAGAACTTTGTTAATTAAAACAAATATTTATACATATATACCATAGTGAAAATTTTTCTCAATTTATATAATTTTTCAGAATTTCTGTATAATTTTATAACTTTCTCAGATTTTTTAACGAATTAGAATATTTTTCAGAAATACTTAGAAAGTTTACATATATCTTTTTACAAAATTTTTCATATATGTTAATTATAAAATAGCCCAAGATTTCTATGATTTTTTGTTCTATAAATTTTTAACAAAATGTTATAAAATCTAAAAAAGTTAAAAATAGTTTTTAGAAATTATGGGATGAAAAATCTGAGAATATTTCAGAATTCACCTGTATGAAAAATTTCAAGAGATGTAAATTTTTAAAGTATTTTTGAGTATTTCTGAAAAATGTTCTAATTCATATAAAAATTACGAGAAAAATTTTCACCAAGGGCCCTGCGCAAGAAGAATAACTTTCGCATGTTTTCAAAAATAGGGCCCCAGGGCATTTGTCTACAGAGATGTTTTGTTTGCATAAACATGTAAGGCATGCAGTCGTGCATCATTTTATTGAAACAATTGCCGATTGTGTGATATACAATCGACGATTTAAAAAATATTTCCAGTAACGGACGAAGACGTCCGCACGCGTTCAAGGCTCCGCCCCAAACGGACTTGAGTCGTGCATCAGTATGTGTTCTGTATATTGCATGTGATGTGCACAGTATATGCTGTGTATATGTGATCGTTTAAGCACGTTTAAGCCAGAGCGGCTTATGCCGAATGCCAATGATTGGCTATTCACTCATATTCAGTTTCGCGTGGTTTCGCGCTTGTTCTGTGTACATACATGGACGTTATTGTTTTCGCCTGACGCATTCCGTTACGGCGTTACGAGATGTTTCACGATAATTTTTCCGCGAGGACAGTTCTCGCAGGCCGTTTGCATTGCAAAAGCAGAACTGTAAAATCATTATCGTTACTTGCGCGGATGATAACCTGAAACCCCGACGAGTCTCTATCTGCGACGTTATCGTAACGATAAGTTGAGGTTATGTTTATGTCGCGCGGAGACCACGCTCGCCAGAGTGAAGTATGATAACGGCTACGTTTTGAGCTCGGTGCGTGGCCATGGATTCACTACGCGTGTTTCACAATCTCAAGCTTGATACCCTCGACGAGGATTGGATCAGATCGATCTGGGAGCGCGAGTTCGTCGTTTACGACGAACCGCCGCACGAGTATCTCGAGTACCTGGAGAGCGAGGATGCGAGGCTGCAGCTGCACGAGTGCTGCCGCGTCCTGAAGGCGTGGCTTGTCGCGAACGAGCGCGAGACCCCGGAGTTCTCGTGGCAGGCCTTGATGACTCTGGATATCAACGTGCGCGGTCTGCTCGCCGTCCTGGGTTACGTAATGAAGACCGGGCAGAAACGTGTCGAGACCGACGGGGATTTCAGGCAGGCCTGCCTGGAAGCCACGAGCTTGTACCTCATGCTGCTCGCGATACCCGGCAGCAACGCGTTCAGAGTTTACCACCCGAACTTGTACGAGAGAGCGATCGAGACGTTGCAGATGTCGAGGAGACTGTTTATCTCCGTTGAGAGTAGCAGGGAAGTACACGCGGAAAGTTCCAATGTTGACAACGGATTTTTGAATCATTGTGGCCTGTCGCATTCCGAGAAATCGAAGCTCACAAGAGAGATAAACAAAATCATTTCCAATCTCATTGTAATGCTAAAATGGTTTCGTTTTAAGGAGCACAACGAATCCCTAGACGTCACGGTACGTATGCTGCTGGATGTCACGAGGCTGGAGGTGCATGTCAAGTCTCACCACAATTACGGGATAACGTCATTGTCTCAGAGAGCATTTGAGGCTCTGCAAGAACTGTGCAGCAGCAATCACGGACCTGTCGCCAACACCATAATGCTAATTGTGCAATACATACTGCCTGATCTGTTGTTCTATCACACAAATGCACAGCCAAAGTCGATAGTCGTTGTGCACGAGGCAGCTATATATTTTCTGAAGAATTTGTTGAAGGTTCACGAGCAAGAGACTGTGCGGGGAATCATGGCTTTAATACACCAGCTGATGGTGAAATGTCCAGAGAGATTGGACGGGCGCCAGAGGCAGGCGGCTGTTGTAATAAAAGTGTTGAATATATGCAACAAAGATGTTATCGTAAGCTTTTTCAAAGATTTAATATTATTCTCGCATCACGGAAAGATATCTTACAGACTGTTCGCGCAGGAGATCATAGGGAAGCTCCTGACGGAATCCTCCCTGTCGAGCGACGACCTGGACAACGACGTTAAGCGGAAGATGAGAAAGATTTTGATAGCCATCGTATCGTCCCGTTGCATGGATCGCTCCGCCTTCGTGAGGGGGAAAGCCATGGCTACGTTTGCCCTGGTCTCCGATTGCAACGACAACGTCGACCGAATCATTCTCAAGGGCATGTTCGAAGCCTCAACCGCGGATAAAACGTTTCCCGTGATTGATGAGCTGAAGGGAGCGTTATCGGAGGAGGTCGACCCATTACCGGGGTCATCTGTCTTGATCGCGATGCTGTTGGACAGGATCAACGACGAGCGTGCGCTGGTACGACGGAGCGCTCTGAAGATCTCGAGGAACCTGGCCATCATGTTCCCGTCACTCGTAGGCAAGATAAAGCATGTGATAAGTGACCGTTGCAGAGATCCTACGTTGACCGTGCGCCAATTCGCCGTGCACGTCCTGTCCGAGATCCTGCTGCAGTTTTCCCATGATTCGAATCTTCTTGACGAATGGATACAAGCCGTTGTGCCGCAAATATACGACATCGAGGCCAAGGTGCAGGAAAAGGTGCTAGAGTGTCTGGGGAACGTGTTGCTGAATAGAATAACGAATGCCGCCACGTACGTCCCGGACGCGGCGAGCAGTTTGCCCTGGCGACTTCTGGACAGGCTGAGTGACATGAGAATGAGGAAGCATCTGTCGAAAGCCTGCAGCTTGTGGGTGAAGAACAGCGCAATCACCAGGTCTCTGATATCGAATTTGCTGTCGCACGTCGGCACGGATAACACCATAGGCGCGTGGATATTGCTGGCCGCTCTGGTCGAGAATATGAAAATTCCAAATATAGATAAATATATCGCGGATTACAAGGAAATCATCCAGAAGAACGATTTTCATGCGAGTTTGATTTTACACGTTTTGAGATACGCCTGGCCTGTCTTGGATCACGATTGCCTCGAGGACCTCTACCAGCACCTTTACAAGTGTATTAGTCGCTTTGAGATCAATTTTAACTTGATCAGTATCTGCCTGGACATCCTGAGCAGAGTGCTGCGATATCTGAAGACTGAGAACAACTTCATGGAATCGGACATGGTAAAATTAATGAAATTGTCGGAGGCGAAGATCCAAGACTTCTTGGAGGAGAACGACGGCTGCACGCAAGAAAATACGGAAAAAATGCGGGCCATGTTTACTTTGGGTCACGCGTCGCTTTTCTGCACCAAGAGGGTTTCATCGTCGACGCTGCAAATTTTTGGAAGATTGCTACTGCAATGGGAATCGCTACCGGATACGGTGAAGAAGACGAAGGACCTGCAGGCGTCCGCGGTGGTTCTCCTCTGCCAGCAAGCACTGAGGGATCGCGAGGTGGCGAAGGAAGTCACGCCGATACTCGGCAATCTGATGCGCCAGGAAACGAGTCCGAGCTCATCGCTGGTGAATACCGCGGTCAAAGTAAACGCCGCGAAAGCGCTGGCCGACATTTGCGTGAGATTCACTGCTCTGGTGGAGCCGTATCTGCCGGACCTGTGCATCAGCATGAAGGATCCGAATCCGGCTGTGCGAGAGGCTATAGTGGTGATATTTATCGAGTTACTGCTGGAGGATTTCATAAAGATGAAAGGACCGTTTTTCTTTCACATACTGACGATGCTGTCGGACGCGGACAACATGATACGTGAGCTTACGATCTTCCTGATGGAAGAGAGACTTCTAATGAAAAACAAGACGTTGATCTCCCAGCAGTTTCTAGAGAGCATATATCATTACAATAATTGCCGCTCCCGGAGTGCGTTCTGTGGACATAGAATGCGTGATCAAGAGCGGAAGCTCCTGACGCTGCCCGGGAGAGTGAATCAGAGCAAGCGTAATGTCATTTACGAATTTATGCTCGAGCACTTGGACGTGTCCGCGAGGTGTGGACTGGTCTTGAAACTGACCAGGCAGATACTTCGAGAAATATGCGATGAGAATTCTATCGACGTCACGACCGATGAGGGTGCGTGCGTCCTAAGAGATGCAGTGTTCATACTCAGCAATAATCGTCTACAACCGTCGTCCCTTGGTGAGAGGCACAGGGACGATCCAGATCTTGACGAGACGAGTCCGAGTACGCCCTCGAATACGTCTAACAACAATAACAATGCTATTATAGCAACAATGAAAAAACACAATTTAGATTGTTTATTACCTACGTTAATTACGCTTAAGAAGAAATTGGTTACATTAAAGTCTTCTCTGGAGGATGACGTGGACGGTCTGTTATACAAGATTTATTCGGAATATGACAAGGATCAGCTGATCTGCGTATTAAATGAATATCCTGAATTGGAAAAAGAAATGGATCGTTACCAACGGTATGTACAATTTATAAATGACTACAGTTTCCTTTATTTTAATACAAAATCATTGTCTTTGCCAGTGCATTCTGATACTTTTTACAATTTTTTTCTACAAAAAATAAAAATTATCTTTGCTATATAAAAACTTAATGATTTCGAAAGATTGAATGCATTTAAATTTAATGACATTATGTCTTTGTATGAAACGCTTTTTTTTATAGATTATATTCTGCAGAGTAAAATTATGAATATTTGATAAGAAAATGTAATGTTGATACATTAGCAGCACAAATTTCGATAAAGCCCATGCCATGATAACAATCAGTATTTTTTGGAAAAAAACTGGCAAAAACTTATCTTTTTTATTAATAACGATAAAATAAACGGAAAACAATTTAAATTTTATCCCACATAAAATCTGTAATAAAGTGTAATGGATTAAGAATTGATGTAGCAAATAAATTAGTTTTTTTTGTTATATAATGTTGAATTAAATACGAAACAGATTTATATATAGTAGATTAATATAAATATAAAAATTTTTTAAATCTGTTGCCATTATATGCATTTTTCTTATTAAACTAAAAATTAATGTAAAATTTAATATTTATAATGTTTATTGTGTTTATATCTCCAAAGTTTTTGTTTAAAAAAAAAAGTATTTTACAAATTAAGTGATTAGAATTAAAAAGAACTTTTAAATCATAGTGATTATGAAGTGTTCACTATGAAATTTGAGTAAATACCTTGGAATAATATAATTTACTAATGCAATTAAAAATACCTTCTTGTATAAAGTTATATAAACATATTTTAATGTTATATATTAATAAATTTTTATAATTTTATCATTTTATAGTTTTTGTCAGTTTATCCGGTTGAAAGTCCGAGACAGTATAAATCGGAATTTACGGTTTTTCCATTCACTTTTCCGTTCAACCCTGTTTTCAGAAAAAAATATGTTACATATATGTTACAATAAAGAAAAAAATATGTTACAATATGTTACATAAGTATATGGAATGTTTCAGGAAACTGAGAGACAAAATCAATTTTGAAAACGATGACAATAGAAGTATTAGTTTGTCACCTACAGCATGTGATAGGGATTCGCTAGCAGAAATATGTAAGCGAACAACGCCCCGTGTTCTGCTCCAGCGTGTTTCTACCTCGACAATATCGCGATATAAGAGCAATGAATCGATAGTTTCCGATAATTGCTTGCAAATCGCCCCGTCTTACATGTTAATTGAAAGTCCATTGGTACATCCGGAAAGAACGTTGCTGATACAAACACCACCTCCAGAGCCGAGTTTCAGTACCAGCACACCTATATTAACGCGAGATCTAAGATCATGTTCTAACGATACTCCCACCCGAAGAAAACGAAAGACATCGTCGAATGAGCGAGGACTGTCACCAGATCCTGTTCGACGTAAAATTCTGACGGACAATGTGAGCTAATAATCATTTCGATCTCAGTTTCGAGCATCTATGAAATAGGTACAAATCTACCTACCTCTTAATTTTCGCTGCACGCGAAAAGCCGTCTGCGAGATTGTACACATACGAGTTTCCAGTTCTTTTTGTAAGTCTACAAACAATTATATATTTGTATACATAACTTAAAAATTATATATATATATATGTAACAGGATGTTTATTACTAAGAAAAATAGCGAAAACGGAATTTTCAGGAATTTTACTTTTTGTCATTGAAAACGGATTTATTGGTACTCAGAGAAATTTTGGAAATTTTACTTTTAAATTTAAATTCTATTTCTTCTTCCCCCTCTGACAAAATTATTTCTTTGATTACTTTCTTTTGATAATACAAAATCGATCAATAAATATGGCATACATTCTTGTGTGAAAACTTGAAAGTTTTTGCAAAAGTTTTAATGACAATAGAATACATTGTTCTAAATTAATGTTATTAAATCACTACGAGTTAGATCCTTGTATTGCTGGCAAATCGTTATAAATTCGTATTATTTCTTTTTACTTTCTCAAATTTAATAATCCAAACTTACATGACTTGTCTTTGCGATTGTTGATGATTAAGAAACATTAAAAAGATATAATTAATAAAATAAATTTATTGCAAAAGTGCATAAAAAATTTTCCAATCTTATTTGGAATTTTGATTGAAATTCTTGAAAAATCCTCAGAAAATTCTCAGGGAATTCTTTTGCAAAATTTAAGTAAACATCCTGGCTACGCAAATTACATAAATTAGATTTTTCACATTATGTTCGGATACTGCCACACTTACCCTTATTCGTGTGCGATAGGATATTGTTATGCAAATACTTCACATGAGAAACGTTTTCGACGATAAGATAGATGAGAGCGCGTATTTCTTCGGCCTATGTTACAGTATGTCTCGATTATTTTCATTATAAAAAAAAGAGTGCAAAGTGCACGGCTTGAATGAAAACTTGACAATATTCATACATACTTCGTCGAGCACCTCAGTGAGCTTTTTATTTTGAGCTATTTGAAGGTGTACATCCTGCAGAAATCCTCTGCCAAAGGTGCTGCTGTTATTTCGGCTCTGGAGAAATTAGTACATTATATGACAATTTTCAGGCTGTCTGCTTAATTCATTTGCGTGAGTATATCATTAATCGCAAGCGAGAATAACGATGACTTGATCCTAAAGCGGAACTTTTTTTTTTGTTTCATCGAAACTTATTTGTACACATGATTCATGCGCGATCGTATTGTTCGAGATGGCAAGCAACTCGACAACCGACGGTCAAAGTCTTCTTTTTCGACACATTTGTAATAATTGTGGAAAAAGTAAAAACAAAAAAAAAAAATACTAACGGCACGCAAATCGGGCATACGATCGCGAATCATGATGAGCACTCCTTTAGAATTGGCATGTAACTGATAATTTGGTGAGTAGAATAAATACGGCACGCTTCGTTATCTCTCTTATCAGTGCACTAGAAATATCGGGTGAAATCAGTTTTGTCGCTTCGTAACGCCGTAGTCGATACATCGTCGACGACTGAGAAACATCAGTGTTTCTTCTTTAACTGAGACACGCTTCTGACGTGTACATAGGTACAAGAGACTTTGCATCTGAAATGAAATAGGAAATGAGCACTTGGCAGCTGCGCGCTAGAAGGCCGATGCAATTATACGTTTCTTTATATGAACTTATTATTTCAGTAATAGAATAATATATATGTTGTTGTTTAAAAGCTTTGTCATTTTATTTGTCAAATAATATTAGAGACGATAATTAATAGTTTTAAAAGAAATTTTGTTAATCAACACTAATCGACATTGATTATTAGTTTTGTCTGACAATTTTTTTGCTTTTCTTATGATATTCAAATCTAATATTTGTTTAATCTTCTACCTAATAGTATTGCATATTTGCAACATTCACTTTCTATATATAAATATAAGAATATATCAATAAATTCGGGATCTATGCAGTTTACTTAAACTAAAAATTGAAATGTATGCAGCATTGATTACCGAAATCTATCATTAAAGAGACTAGTTGATAAAAATTAAAAAAAAAGTATATAAATGGATTTTTCATTTATAAGATATTTTTGAGTAAGATCATTAAAAAAATTTATATGACAATAAGACAATGAAACTTCTATAAGGTTAAAACAAAACTCGATGATAGAAAAGCAAATCTTTAACTTAAAGATTTATCGCTAAGTTTAAATTAGCTTATAGTGATTAAAAACTGCCGATTATTTTTATTATAAAAATACAATTCATAGTTTATTTATGAAGCATGATTAAGTTTTAAAATGCAAAATTGATTCAACTGATTGCTATTTCATAAGCAATTATCTAAAAATTTTTTATTTTTGTTTCATAATTTTATTTAATATATATAATAGAAAAGAATAAATAGAATCTTAAAATGATAATGTTTAAAAGTCTGATTAAATTATTTTTTTACGTTAACAAAAAATTATTTTTATTATAATGAAATATTTTATTTATTAATTAAAAATTTTTAATTTTAATTTATAGTTAATTTTGTTGATAAAAATATGGACATAATTTATTGCTATTTACATTGCAATAAGTTTAATTTTATTGCAATATCAATATTAAAGAGTTAATATGCATATATTTTTAATGTATTTTTCGTTTAAGGAATATTTAGTTTAAAAATCAGTTTTAATTTATGGCGTTCCGAATGCAATGTGAACTATTCTGTGATAATGCGTGAAGCAAATGGCTAATGATTCATTATGTATATGCATGTGTCATGAATACTCTTACTTCATGGCATGTGTGTAGATTAGTTGTATAACAAAAGAAAGTTAATGATGAACATTAGAGAGAAGTACAAACAATATTAAGTTAGCAATAGTCACATAAAATTATATGCGCATAAAATGTTTCTTGAAGGAACAATAACCACTTGTTTCATAACGAAGTATATTTATAACATTATAATTTTATATAGTATTAGGAATCGTCTGCTTTCCTTCGTAAAGCATTTTATTAGTTTTTGCACCTTTCATTAATAACTATACCTAATGAACTGTGTTGTTTGTTAGGAAGACAGAAGTACTTACTATTTTTCTACAGAACTCTAAAATTATTACAAAATATTTAAATATTATGTAAAATGTTTAAGCATTACTGCATACATTCTAACTTCGACAAAAATTTGTTTTTTGACAACTTAAAAAGTAATGTTTGCGATACTTTATGCGTTTATTATAATTTTTTAAAGAAAATTATCGAGTCTGTATTGAAATTTCTTTGTCTTAATAAAATGTGTTCTGAACAAATGTGACTTTATCATCTTGTACAACCGTTACACAATAGAATAGATAAAAGATTTGTGCTTTATGCCTGCACAATAAGAAAATATGTATTTCAAAGCAAATCAGTCAGTCTTGTAAACTCGTCAATTTCAGTAAATCAATTCAATTACGATAATTATACTATTGCCAACAAAATTATTTTCTGAATAGACTGCTGATACATATTGAATTTCCATTCTATGCAACTGGATAAGATTACTGTTAATAAAAGTGAGGTTTATAAAATCTATGTACTAGACTGTGAAATACAATAGAAAGAAGTACATTATTTTTCGACGTTCGCAACATTCTGGCATCATTTTGTACGTCTGAATAGAAAACTGTATTAAAATATGTTTACCGAAATTTATAACAGAAAACGGAATGGTATCACGGTTATGTACACTACTACATAACAAAGGGTCTGTCTGTTTCAATCGCGCTTTTTATTACCTTCTGTACTTAAAATGAAACTGACTTTGGAGAGAAAAAGAACGATATAAACAAACAGACCTAATCACTTTCATGAAGACGGATTCCTGCTCACAGTCTCTATTAACGTAATCGACTTATGCTCGTTAGCGTATCCGTTAATATTACTACGTAGAAGAATTAAATTCGTCTTCATTGTCATATCTTTCGTGTGCTTAGTGTGATCATTAATATCACTTGCATCATGCACAACGTAATGCATGAAAAAGAATAGCCCAATTTCCAGCGTCGATAAAGGTTTTATCAGTAATAAAAACATATAATATATATAATATACTTTGCATTCTTTATATAAATATAACTTCTTAATAATATATATATAATAAAATAATAAGATAACTTTTCATTATAACATTCTTTTATTAGTAATAAAAATCTTATCGACTTCAAAGCCGGGCTACTTTTTCTCCAAGACACTTTGTATACACTACATCCTCATTTTCATCCAGAAATATTACGATCTTTGAGCTAAGCTCATCGAACAATATCTCAAGATTTTCGATATGGTAATATCAAAATAGAAGAAGTATCGCGCTAACAGGATGCGGTTCGCACTCTCACTTTATCCCTCAGGTAATTGGCGACTTGCGTCTGCGAGTGTCGGACGGCCAGTTGAAGCGGCGTGATGCCCTCTTGATTTACGAGCAAAGGATCAGCCCCCGCTCCTACGAGCTGCCTCGCGACCGTCATGTGTCCCGTCAAGGCAGCCGCATGCAATGCACTTTCGCCGTTCTGAAAACGTAAAGAAATCCAGTAATTACTTGCGCGTAACAAAAGTTACAGACGTAGAATTATATGTATACATGAATATTAAAATGAGCTTAAAATTGTGTACAACATAAATTCTTAAATCGCTTTGTCGGTAGACAAAGGCTATTTCGCAGAAGTGTCTCGGCGATTTTTTTCTCCAACTCTCGCTTACCGGGAGCACACCGAGTGAAGGACGGTACTTGAGTAGTTCACCGATGACGGCAGTGTGACCTTTGTGGGCGGCTTTGAAAAGTGGGGTTGCACCATCCTGTGGAAGGAGATTGTTCACGATGACAATCCACATGCGTAGTACAATAGCGAGAATTCGCTTTTGGCGCTGACATGCGATCTACGCGAGACTTACGTGTCTCGTGGCATCGACCTTCGCACCGGCTCTCAGCAACCTCCTGACAATATGATCGTGACCCATCTGTGACGCGATCCACAACGGTGTGGCACCATCCGTTCTCGCCGCGTCTGTCTTCGCCCCGTGCTCCAGCAGGACTTCCAGAATACGGAGGTGGCCGTTCTGGGCAGCGATGAACAACGCCGTAGCACCATCCTAACAAGTAATCATTTCTTAACATTTTCTTACATACTAATACCGCTTATATCAAATAAATCTAACAATGCATCCGACTGAGACGTGTTGAATCGCTTTGATAGCAACTTAATCTTCATATATAAACTTACTTTATAAAACGCATTATCTTTTCGAAAGTTAAGAAAAAAGCTATTTTTATTATGTTATTTTTTCGGAAAGTATGCAAACGATTCATTTTAAACTTGATACACATGATAATATATATTTTAACTATAATTAGAAATTTTTGCAAATAAAAATAATGAAAATTATTTAGAAAATTTAGAAAATCTTTAGAAAATTTAGACATTTAGAGACAAAAAATTATTATCTAATTTACAGATGTTTAGTTATTAAAATTAGGATAAAAAACAAATTTTTTTAATAATTGTAACATGTGTAAAACTTGCACTTATAAAATTGTCAGAAAAATCGGACAGTTTTACGTTAGAGATAAAATAAAAATATTAATATATTTTAATTCCACTAATTTCAAAGATAATCGAACATCTGTAGATCAATAATTTTATTAATTTTCTTATGTCTCTTAGTGTCTAGATTTTATGAGAGCTATAAGACAATGCGCTTTCGATTTTTATAATTTTCATTATTTTTACTTGCAAAAATTTGATAAATAATCATAAATAAAATATGTGTTACTATTATGTGAACAAAATTAAAAGTGAATTGCTCCGCATAGTTTCCGAAAAATTTCATATAAAAATAATCTTTTTTTCAGTCCTCGAAACAATAATGTCCCCTTAAGGATGTATAAGATTTCTCAAAACATTGAAAAAAATTACAGATTATTTTATATTGCATTTAATAGTAGAAAAAATTTGATGACTTTTTATCTGGATAAAAAATTATTTTAATAAGAAGTAAACATGTGCTCTAATAAAAATATAATTAATGAAATAAAAAATAATAAACAGTCTAAATTTTTTTATTTAAGTACTTTAGATATTCAAGTTGATTTATATAAAGTTTCATTGCGATGCAGAAATCAGTTTCGTAAAATAAACAAAATTAATTTAATTTATTTATTTATAAAATAAGTAGACAATCACGATAAAACTTTGTATAAATCATCTTGAATATTTCAAGTATTTGCACAAAAGAATTGAGATTTCTCTTAATGTTAAAAATAATTTAATTTTTAGTAACAAAATAAACTATAAAAATGTTATTAAATAAAAATATAATCTTATTCACACAACTTTCATATGTATATTTAAAGTGTTAATATTAAACACATTTCTAAATTTTATTTACTTTGCGGGGACCGATACATCCCTAATACTGAGATTTTCGATTTATATTTAACTAAAGTGAGAAATCTGGGTGTTATAATAGAGCTAAGTATTCTAACCGCCTTCAGTCGGATGCGAGTTATAATTGGAAAGTTTAGTGGAGTCCAGTACGCCTCGAGCGCGCCTTCTCACCTTCATATGAGCGTTCGGACTGGCACCTCTCTCTATTAAACCCTCCACGACATCCAGATGACCGTACTGGCACGCGACGAAGAGCGGCGTGCCGCCGTCCTGAAATGCACGTGGGGACACGTTAGCGTTTAGGAGCTGCGAGATCAGATTACACACACGCGCGCTGAAAACACTTCCGCCTCTCTACTTACTATGCTGCATGAATCCACGATCGCGCCGTGCTCCAAAAGCAGGCCCGCGATGTCCATGTATCCACCCTGGGCGGCGAAGAACAAAGCCGTCGTCCCGGTCTGCGAACGCAAACGTTATCATAAGTGTATGATCACACGTCGTCTTGTGAATAGTGAACTGTGCAATAGTACGCAGCTGATTCATTTTTATCTCGAGTATCTTAAGTGTTTTCTGAAATAAATCGTATCTTTTCAATGGAATTATATGAGCCTACACAATTTCGCAGAATTCATACAATTGCTTGTATAAACAAAAATAGGTTGAAAGAACCTTTCTACAGTGATGTTCTTTCTATTCTTTTCTAACTTGCATTTTTATTTTGTCATTATTTTCTTCGGGAATTGAATGTTCCGAGTATTTTCTCTTTCTCAAAAATAGAGATGCTCGAGGCAAGCGGATTTACACATCAGCAGAGTCTAAGGTGAAATATCACGAGGCCGGAAACTCTTCGCAGATAGAGCGTGACAGTTTCTATACGGGACGTAGAGATAAGCACGAGACGAGAAAATCGATGATACAATTTTATCTTCGAGGGGATGAAACTCAGCTTTCTACATCTTCCTGCATAAGTAATTTAGCATTAGACGACATATGTTTGCATCGTTTAAACGACAAACTCTGGAAAAAGATAGAAGATGTGAGAAATTAAAAACGACCACAATAACTCCTCTTCTGAAATGTGCATGCAAAGAACATTCTTTGCTGAAATACAAATCTAAAAATCATGTTAAACCATTAAAAAATTTATATTGAACGTTGAAGAGCCAGTTGCCAGAATGACAAAACATTTTGCAATAAGATGATGCCTTGAATGTCTTGTATATTATTTATTAATTATTTTAATAGTTTAACATAAAATTATTTTCTGATAAATTTTTAAATAGCACAGTAAAATTGTTCTTTTCGTGTGCGGTTAAAAAAAAGCAATCTTATCTTTTCGCGACATCTTAAAACATATTTATGCGGCATATCGAAAGTAATAATTTCGACGTAATTTTAGCATGAAAGATGCATCACGATGCCAGGCTCGGCACATGAGTTGAATGGCACGGAGAATTCGACGTGACGTCAGTTACCACTTAACGATATGCAAATGTCATGTGTACCTCTCCCGTGACCCAGCCGTAATTCATATCGACGGTAAATCGATGTAATATGCGGACGTGCAACCGACCGCATTATTAATAATAATAATATCGAATGGCATTTTATTGGCCGATGTGAAAGAGAAACGTCGATTTCCTTCGGAGCACGAACGCGGGCATTCGAGTACAAGCTTCTCTTTACGGCTCTCGAAGTACGCCCAACTTTCTTCCATCGCTTGCACCTGTATATATCTGTCCATATAACACGGGAAGCTACGAAATGTCATGCTTAACGGTAAACTTTAGCGGCGAGAACCGGTCGTAAAGCGGCCTTGATATTTCGAGCAAATGTCAAATTGAATCTCTTCTCGTGAAAGATGCGAGTTTAGGAATTTTTCTACTTATGCACAATCGGCACAAATATCGTTTCACCGAAAGCACAAATATTAAATAAAGTAAATAAAGTAAAGACGTCAATTTGTCGCTCATTAATTTTTACTCTTTTTAATTTTTATATAGGGGAAAGTTGCTGAATGTATACCGCGATGTTCAATATTTTACGTTTTTACTTTTCAATATAAGTAACATTTATTGACAGAAGTAAAAAATAAATAAGAAATAAAATTAATAGACAAAAATTTAACAAGTTTTATTTTTTGAATGCCTATCAGCATTTTAGAAAATCAGGTACATTTGATGTAAATTTTTCGTCAACTTATATACATAGCTGATAATATGCAATTTTATTTTGAATTGTTATTTCATAAAAGAAAGGTTATTGTAAAATATTTTACATTCATTGTACATACATATTTACAATTAATATAAAAATTAAATCGATACTTTTTTAAACCCTATCAAGTTTCCTAATTCGTATCATTATAAATTACTATATAGAATACAATCAATACTATTATAGAATTTATTATATAAAAATGATACTCTAAGGTAAGATTGATAAATGATAATAGTAACACTAGTTATTGCTATGAAAAAAAATATCAATGTCAATTATAAAATTTATTTCAAATCAGTTTTACTTCGGCATTCTTTTCATTATTATTTATTAATTACTGAATATTTGATCGTTTTTTCGACAAGTTATTTATAAAATAAATATTAGTTAATTTTTACTTATACTTTTAATTACTTTAATTCGTAAATTCCATGTTTTCGAAGACGATTTAAAAGGTCACAGATTTGCTTTAGGCGATCGATTTTCTAAATCACACTTTTAGCAGCATGTTACAGAAAAGCTTATAATAAATTAATTTTTTATTACTGTAATAAAAAGTTCAACATGTAATAATAAATGACTGAAACATCGAGCTACAATTTCAAACTTCGTTTTGCATCCAAAACAGCACTAAAAGCAAAATATAATAAAAAAAAACAGCTCAACCGATTCGCACTTGGCAACTCTACCCTAATTATACAATTCTACTTTTCCAAAGTAGAAGTTTCATAATTTCTTTTCGCATCGTTGATCAGCCATTGAATCCAAATAAAACGCGAAAGGTTGCGCTGTCGATATTCCTCGGAACATCATTGAGATTATTAATAAACCCATCCCGTTATACAAGTTGAAACTCGGCAGTCGTGAATTATCGATCTCTGCGAAGCGCGACGTAGCGCCGTATTTTACAATACAACGTACGTTGTCCTTCACCCGATTGAGATAATGTCTCGCGTTAAAGCGTGACTATCCACCACCCGAGGCACGTGTCTCGTCTCGTGTTCGGATCGCGTAAATCTTCGAAACTTTCGTCGATCGCGCGGTTGTTCCCGGCTTAACCATCGGTTACGAGATACCGGGTCTCTATAATAGGCTACGACGAAGGCAATTAGAACCCAGCGTTACGCTTTCACGCGGGGAAGATAAATCCTCCCGGCACTGTCGGCCGATTCCGATCGTATTCGCACCGACGCGGGAAAGAGAGTCGTAAACGGCAAATTGGGAGTGAGAGGCTTTAGGACTTGGAACGAAACGTTAGCAAATTACCAAACGCGCACGGTGCTCTTTGAGGTATAAAAGCGACGACCGACGCTCTTCCTAGGAAGCGACCTAGGAAAATTATTAAAAACCATTCTCTTTCTGAGGCGCACAACATGAACAGTACAACGCGACTGCAAAATTTTTTAAGATACATTTACGATACTATCAGATCGTATAAATTACACTTTCAAATTCTTCGTCTCGCACGGCATATACAGTATTTCTCTCAAAGAGATCTCTCCCCAGCCATTCGAGAATGACACGCCTACGGTATTATAACGAAATCTATTATAAGAGACGCTTTTATTACCCAAATCAGTTCCTCGAGTTAAATAGCACTGTTATTTTTAACCACTCGACTGCGCGCAACGAGCCTTGTCCTTTCATACATTCTCTGTATCTTATTTTATTACGAATTTTATTTCTTACTTTACGGATGTACATTGCAAAAACATTTATTCTCAAATAAACACTTTTTAGCATCATTTTGTTAAATAAAAAAAAAATATTTTCCAAGTTTAAAAATAAATTATTTTACACAAACTAATATTTATTTAAATCAAAGGCAATTATTTGATTGGAAGAAACTTTTTTCTAGTATACATTGTTAAATCCGCAATATAAAATTTTATCCAATTTGAGTCATTTTTAATCATTTCCTCATCGCTCTTGCTCAACGTGTCGTTAATTCAATTAAAACAGGAGTTAAACAATTTAACTCCAGATATGATAAATTTGTTATTTATTAGATACATTGATATGAACTTTTTAAACACTAAGCAGTTCAACCACAGAAATGGGTTGATTAGATGAGAGCTTGTTCTTTTAACTGCACGTTTTGTAAATAAAAAAAATAAATAAATTTCAACACACGTGGCAGTTAAAAATAACAGTGTTGTTTAACTCAAGAAACTGATTTAAATTTGACGCTTTAATATTTAACAGTGTATGCACATACTTCTCAATCGCGTGATTTATTTTGAGGCTCTCCTCCATACATAAAGTCTTAGGCGCGCCACTGGACCCGGCTCGAGTAAAATGCACTTTCACTGCCGTAAAAGCTCCCGGTCGAGGGAGCGGCGAACTCGTAGCTTTACCCGTTATGTATCCTGCCGTTCCACACCCTGAGGCCGATCGTATCTTCGAAAAACCTCAATTTGCGAGAGATACGACGCAAATCAATTCTCCGATATCACTTCCGGGGAAAAAGGGGAAAAACTTTACGCTTCCGTTTTCCATCGCGCGTCGCTTCCTTTTTCCTTTCTTTTTTTTTATTATTATTATTTCCGCTCTTGTCCATTTGCAACACGTGGCGAACCGCATTTTCCGTTTTTCTGCAACCTGCAACGTATCTTTCTGCCTGGAAAACGGGCCGCGCGGTGCATGCACACGCCGTGGAGTTACATGCGCCGCGATGCGTGGCGACCGAAGCGGGGACATAACACCTATCCATTACCGAACCGCAGAAATTCTATAACGCGCCGATCAACCTGTCAACGTACGGCTACCCGATTCCCTTCGCTTCGCCGTCCGTGCGATCATGCATTAAGGAAACGTGCGCAAAAATCCGGGCCAGCTCGAGATCAAATGCCCGACACGTACATATACCCGTCGGGGGGCCACCGAGTTACAATTGCGTTCACGGATCCGGGCGGATTTCGAAACTAGATTCATACAAGTGAAGGCGGAGAGAAATTCATTTATTTGCTAGGCACGAAAAATCTGCGAGTGTCGCAAACGACAAATGTCTTAAACGCCACTCACAAATGTGCGCGAGACTATAATCTTGGCGTAATAACTGCGAAGCTCTGAAGCGTACACAAAGTATTATGATACGATACACACACATAATATTATTGCAATATACAAAAATTGTTTTATTTCTTCTTTCTCTCCAAAATTCGTGGAATTTGCGCTTCGTTCGAGCAATGTAAACGTTTGCAAAATAATTATTATAGAAATTTAATATCTTAATACCGATCAAAAAAAGAAAAAATGATTGAACGTTTATTACAGTTTAGAACGTTACTGAAAATTTAACAATGACAATAAGAATAATATAAAATAAAAAGAACAAAATCATAATAATACAAAAATTAAAACACAAACAAAAAAAAGAGGAAAAAAATCGTGTAATACATGAGTGAAGAAATGAGATGTAGTGATAAAAATACATTAAAAAATTTAATATTTTAATATCGAAAGAGAGAGAAAGAGAAGGTGCGAGCTGAAGATCTGAGCGTAACCCAGAGAGATGTCCGCTGAATCAGCCAAGGCGCGTGCATAGCGGTACCGCACTTTACAGCATACGGATGCAAAGCCCGCCGATTGAACATCGGTAGTTCCAAGTAGGGCAACCAAAGGTCAGTTATTTTCGTTTGGCGAGCGCACGCGGCGCCAATTTTAATTAATTAACCAGAAATCGGTCGAATAATAATTAACGATAAATACACTGCACGATACCTTACGTGCGTTAATTAGAGATTGATTGGCATTAAATAAACTTGTTACGAAGTCACGTGATCGCTGCAGCCGATGCACAGTTCATTCACTGACGAGAGTGCCGCGGCTAACACAAGATCTACAATTTATCGGAGGTTGAGTCGGGTTGACCCGACAGGTGTCATTCACCCTCGCCGACGTTGTCCATTTTTAGATGATCGATAATCACAGGTACAATTTTTAGACGATACCATCTATTGGAGAAATCTTTTAAATTCTTACTGCCGCGTTCAAAATTAATGTTTCATTGCGAGTCAAGAGTAATAAATGTCGGAATTTACGAAGAAGTGGCGGAAAGATCTTTAAATAAATTAAAAAAAAAAAAAAAAATACGTTTAATAATACAATTAAATGTTATACGTAAAGATAAAATCAATTGTAGAAGAAACTGCAAACAATCTTTACATAACAGACGTATAAAAATTCACGAAAATAAATTAAAAAGAAAAACCGATATGTGTCTATTTATATAACATTTCTCAGAGCAATAAGATGTTACTTTTCAGTAACAGATCTTTATCGAAGGATCTGAATAAGAGCTCAATAAGTTTGATGTTTAAGTATGATTTGATACTGAAAGTACACAGTGCTCCACAGAAAAAAATAATATCCAATCAAGAATTCATTGTTTCATATATAAGCAAGAATGTAAAATCTTGAAAGAATTTATAATTTTAAATAAACTTAACTTGCTAACATGAAGAAATTTTGCTTCTCCGTGCAAACAAATTATATCTGTTTATGATTATCAAATTCTTTTAAGAAGATTTCACATTCTTGTATAAAACAACAAATTACTGTTGATTTAATATTAATTTTTTTTCTGTATACTGATAAATACACTTTAGAGAAAAAAAATTCGTTAAAAAATAAAATATTTAGTCCAATGCGATCAACTAAACAATAGATTGATTCAACAATTATTTAGTTGCGCAAAAAAAAAATATAGTTCATTCGTGTCAACCATTCAAATTGTTCAATCAAGAATTAATTAGATCAACTCAATATTTAATTGCACGTATCGGACTAAATATTTGTTTTCCAACAAATTTTTTTCCCCGCTGTAGAAAAAGTAAAAGCGCACAACAAATCTTAAGTAAGAAATAAAAATTGTTATCTACTTCCTACACGCTCTAATGTCCTATAAACGGGCTCTTTGCTGTCGTGCCACACGCGCGATTTTTCTACGTATCCCACGAGGATACTCGCGATGGTACGGACGGATAATATCTAACACGTTTAGGTAGATTATAGACACACAGTGTCAGCGATAATTCCTGAACTTCCACGTTACCGTCGTTGCATGTTTCGCGCAGGCACTCCGGCTATTAAGAGGCACATTAGAATCACGCGAACCCGCACGCACGAACGTTATGGCACAAGCTCACGGTATGCGCAGGCAACCTTGAAATGTTGCGCCCATCGTTTCCCTCGTTTTCCTCTCTCGTGCAATTCGTTTCTCACCCCGCGATATTTATATACTAAGAGTTAAACGTTCCGTCAGGTCGCCAGAAATTAATGCGGCGTTAAAAGTCCAACGGCACTGCTTATCTAGATTAGGGGGGTAAAAAAATATGCGAGCTTCGCTCCTTAAAATTATCGCTTTACGCCAATTACGGCTGCTCGCTGGGGATTTATTAGCCGATTGCTACGCGTACCGATAAATTGATATGGAAATCGAAATGAGATACAATTATCCCTGTAAATAACGGTCTCGGGATCTCCGAGGTATTAATTTGGATGGGGGGGAGGGGGATCGCGTTTTCCACTTCATGAAAATGTTCCTGGATCTCGTTCCGCTGATTGCGTAAATGCGACGAACGCGTTTAACGGGTTTATAATGAAGGTTTGCGTAATTCTGCGTCGAACGCGACGTCGTCATCGTTTACGCTCAATCTCGTAGGAGGAGCGCAGACCGTGCGATCAGCTCGATCGTCGAACAAATTCTTATCCTCGAACACGCTTACTCATAGTGCAACTTCTCTCCCTCTCTCTCTCTTTTTACTTGAGTATATTTGTATTTTTAAGCTGTATCCGTTTGGTTACTTTTGTTCACAGGTGGAAAAAAATTTATTGAAATATGGATCTGAAAATAATTACGTCGAATCATTTAAAAAATTGTATCAGATATTTAACTTGAGTGCTAAAATGTCAAAACTGCAGCAATTTAATAATTTCGATGGGGCAACATAAAATTATTTCCTAATCTGCATCTAGCTAAAATTCTAGACGCTGCAGCAAAATTGTTCCTTTTGTGCACTTGAGTTCTTTTAACGATGTTGATTTTATTTTTTTTCCTCCACTTTTATTTCATTTTTTTTCTCTTTTTGTTTCTTTTTATTAATTTTTCTTTTTTTTTCTACTATTGTACTTATGTGTTTGCTTCCTTAATTATGTTTTATGCATGTATTTACGCAATTATTTGTTGCACTCTGCACTTGAGAAGATTGTATCCCAGACCGTTCAATAAATAGCAATCATTCATTCATTCACTCTCTCTCTTTTTCACACATTTCTAATAGTGATCATATCCGCCAGGAAATTGACAGTCATTCCGGATACATTTTGTCAATCAATACTTTTAAAAAATGTTTAATACTTTCAAGTTTTTGCACAAGTTCAATACTAACAAGTTTTTTTGTTATATAAAAAGAGAGTTTGAAAGAATCTAAATCTGTCGTGATTCATAAAATACTTAGAATCAGATTCTATATGACACGCGAAATAAACTGGAATAAATTCTATATGAACCGCGAATAAACTCTCTCAATGCAAAGATATTAATGAAAATAAAATTCATTGCGAGTTCCATTCTGCTCAAATTCTTTTGCTCTTTTTATACTTTTTATAAAGAGATGATATATAGCGTAACATCGGCCTTCCAAGCCCGACAATATTGTCATCGATTTGCATACAATGCCGTAATTCTAGATGGCACGAGACACCGAGGGAGAAAGGGCGAAGAGCATGGACTGGACGATAAATTCTCTTGAGGCACTTAAAAAAGGGTTGCCCGACAGCTTCCTGGTGCAGCGCGTGACACGCTACGCGACGGGCTTTTTATGTCTCGCTGAGACGCCGTGCGCGCTTAAAAGCGATACAACGCGTTGCAAGATGACGCTCCAGGAAATTTCAAAAACTATTTTAATGCCGCGATACTCGGAACGAATGCTATCTAAAGATAGAAATCTTAACGAGATCGTAAAGTCAGAATCGCTTAAAAAAAAAAAAAAAAAAAAAAGTTTCGAAGAATTTATAATTTTTTCTACAACCAAAATTGTCGCGAAACAATCGTCTAATTACAAACAATCTGCAGTGAATAGAGTGCTTTCTCTATTCAAATTAAATTTCTGAAATATAAATCTTATTCAGTCAGTTCATCGAATTTTACATTAATAAATATTAATGTTGTGAAACTTGATTGTCAGGATATTTAACGACATAAAACGTTTATTTAAAAAATTGTGAAAAATGAAGGTATATAATTTTCGTTGCGGAAAAACCTTTTCGAGATCGAGGAATTCTCTGAAGCGATTATACTACAAGGTGATTACTATGATAAATGTTAATATTCCGCACAACTTTATTTCACCCTTTGATCGAGCGTAATTAAATAATTGAGATCTGTTTTACGGCGACGATTAAATCGTAATCGACTTGATAGTCTCACGATTGCAATACTCGATACCGGTTTTGTTGCGGCTATCAATGTCTGCGTACGAGAATAAATGAAATAACGTACAATTACGGAGATACGTAATGAAACACATCCTTCTATCTTCTTTCTAATCTAAAGATTAAACGTAAGAAATGTATCATGTCGAAGAAAAAAAAAATGAAATCATATAATGCATTTAATCGTATTATTTGTATGTTGTTACATTACAACTGCTTTACGGTCGTGATTACGATTATAAATGATACTTCGTGACGATTAGAAACAGCACTCTGAACTACACGCTATATTACTCGATGATACTCGACGGTATTTTCGTAGATAATGATAAGTTTGCGTACATAAAGCAACAGAATTCTCAAAATATCGCTTATCTCATCAATTTCTATCTTACACGATCTTGTTGGTAGTACGAGATAAATTGCAGATAAACATTTGATAACATTTTCGTTTATAGTCAACGTACGAGCAAATTGAAAAATATTAAAAGATCTTTTACAAGCGGAATTTCCGTCCAACAAATTTTAATGCTTCGTCGCCTTGCAATACGTTTATATTGTAGTTATATTGTAGTAAATTTTTGGCCATTAGCGCTCTCTCAATACATTGTTTTCGACACCTTCTCTACACACATGTTGAAAAAGTTTGACGATGATAATCAAGCTTTGGTGAAATAATTTCAATTAAATGTTTTATCAATATAATTAAATATTTAGTATTATTTAGTAATTACATTAGTAATAATAGTAATCAATCGATTGCCGAAAGGTTACTAAATATTGTTTTATATTAACCGAACATTTAATTGAAATTACTTCATCAAAGTTTAATAACTATCATCTAAGGCTTGATTATTTATTATCCAACCAATTTCTTCAGTATATATTGTGAATCATGATACTTTTGAGTTAATTTACATTATTTTTACAGGTATAAAAAATTCTTTAATGACTGTTACGGATACTTTAACATCTCTAGAAAGTATTCGTACGGCTGTTTATTTAAACAAAAATTGTATACAATTAAATACCAGTAGTTTTTCAAAGAAAATTTAAATTATTTTTTTACATTAGAAAAAAGAAAAAATTCGCAGGATAAAATTGTGGAATCATACATATGGCAGAGTGTCAGTGAACATGCTATGAGCGCGCACGTCATTGGATGTCATTCATTAGCAGATCGCACGATCTTTGACACAAGATCAGGACTTACCAGCCTTTTAGCATTGGAATCCGCTCCCTGGTGCAACAGTTCGGTCACGGCGTCGATGTGGCCACCGGCGGCGGCTAATATCAAAGGTGTCGTGCCGTCCTGAAAGAAGACCGACCTCGTTTGCAAAACTTCGCTCCAACGATTCAATTAGACGCGAAACTTTCCCGCCGGTGAACGCTACCGGCGAATGTATGCCGGGGTATATTTTCTAATCGATCTTCTCGCGAGCACAATTAAGAGATTCCCGTTAAAAGCCCTAAGTCCACTAATGCAATTAGCGCACGCACACAATCAAGAAACCAATTGTCCAGTTTCACTCGAGTAAAAAAGACCAATAAAGACAGAGATAAAATAAGAGCGACTGCTTTATTGCAATTTTATTCAAATACATCTTTCGATCTGATTTCTTTAAACACGTCAAGTAAAATTTTTTTCAATTGGAACACAAGTTTGCTCTTAATGAAAATGTATTGCTGGCATGGATTTTTACTTTCAGTCGAATTTTTCCTAATAATTATAATATTTGATGAGAAATTTGTAGCGTAAAATGAACTCCTAATATTTTGTGTTCGGACAATAGTTTCGTGTGACTGTATACCATCCAATATGCATCCATATCTCGTAAAAAGTAACGATTTGCGCACAACAAGATATTCTTTAAGGATGTATCGAACATATAATCCTTGCAAAGTTAATAAAATTTGGAAATGTGTTTAATATTAACACTTCAAATAAATTATATACATATGAAAGTTGTGTGAATAAGATTTTATTTAATAATATTTAGTTTCTTAATTCCATTGGTTATTAAAAATTAAATTATTTTTTTACAACATTAGAAAAAAGAAAATCTCAATTTTGTTGTATAAGTGCTTTATTCAAGATAATTTATACAAAGTTTCATTGTGAATTGTTTAGTTCGTAAACAAATTTTGTTTATTTTACAGGACTGATCTCTGCATCGCAAAATGAAACTTGACATAAGTCATTTTGAATATTAGAGCACATGTCTACTTTTTATTGAAATAACTATAGATTCAGATAGAAATTTTTTCCGCCACTTTCAAATGCAATATAAAACAATCTGTAATTTTTCCATAATTTTCTTAATGTTTTGAGAAACGTCCTATACATCCTTAATTTACTATCGCTGAAAAAAGTCAATGCATATTTCGTAAAATATTTGATGTTTCAAATAAATACAGAAAAATCGCGATTGGCAAGAAGCACGATGACTAGACATATAGCGATTCGGTTCGGCTCTGACGCTGACACAATTCCACGTGGTTGAGCTCGTAAAAAAAAAAATAAATAAAAATGACGGCGGTAAAACACGTTCGGCCCCCAGGCCGAAAAGTGGCACGATTAGTGTCCGCACTGATCTAATAAACCACTTTCGAGACGCGCCGAGAGGAGCGTGACGTTACTCGTGCTGCTCGCGCCTCGCCGTCGTTTGCATAATGAGTCGACCGGCAGCGAGGAGAGAAAATCGCCGGTAATCCGCGCTTTTGCCGCGATATCGCTGATCTATCAGCGAGACCATTGCAATTAGGAACGTAATTTCCTGTCTAATAGATTTCCGACAGCAATCTTAGGCGATCGTATTGTCTTTCAATTGATGAACCGATTTTGATAAAATCGATCGTGCGCAATCAGACATCGCGTTCCCAGGAAGGCGCATATCGATATTATCATCTTCATGCAGAGCACACAACTTTCTTTCAATTTCTTTTTTTTTTAAATGCACGGAATTTTCTCCTAGAATTTACTCTCAAAATTGTGATAGGCGTGAAACAATACAGAAGAATTTTATTATGCATTTAGTAAAATTTTGCTAAATTTTAGTAAATTTTACTAAAAGTATAAAGTAGAATTTAACCAAACTATTTTTTAATACAAAATAATTTGGTTAAGTTCCACTAAAGTTTTACTAAATTTTACTGAAATTATAGTAATGTCCGTCCGCGAACAAAAGTACCTTGAAATTATGACAATTACACAATTACAATTAATTCTCTGTACACACGATTCAACACAAATAATCCCGCACATCTTATTTCTTAAAAAAAATTTTTTTCAAAAGATCATTGCAATTAGTTGTTTTTCTCTAGCCCATAGCTCTTATCAAAGTGTGTCAAATGACTCTTCCATTTCTGATGTGCGCTTTCTTTTCACATTCATCTCTTGCACAGATATACGGGACCTACAGTTTAAACGCCGGTTTTGAACGATCTAATTTAGAGGGATTCTTTTGGCAAGTTACTCTCGATAGTTTGTCGTTGCCTTTCGAGAGATAGCGATCGAATAAAATCAAATGTTTCTAATCAGTGAATAATTGATTGTAACATTTATATAAAATTTTTTATGGTAAACAATAATACAAATACAAATCAGGAATGTTAAAGTATATGTAAGAGTTACTGAAGAATTTTTTTATACTTGTAAAAAAATATTGAAAATTAACTTGGGAGTGGACCAACGTGTACAGAGAGTTAAATTGGCGCATTCCAACTGCATTCTGATATTCACTGCTAATGCTGAAAATCTACACAGAGAGAATTTTCTCTTAGAATTTATCCTCACAATCATGATGATAATCATTGAATACCATGGACTTTGAAGAATTTTAATACACATACTTTTAGTAGTTTTATTAAATTTTAATTAAACTGTAGTAGAATTGACCCTAACTATTTTATAATGCAAAATAATTTGATACCAATTTTATTAAATTTTACAAAATTTTGCCAAAATTAAACTTCTTTAAACGCTGTCCCGCGATTATCATCATTTTAAGGATAAATTCTAAAATTCTCTTCGTGTACCAAATCACAGAAAGTGTTCTATTTCGTTTGTCGCGAAGCTTTCCCGGGAAACCGTGTCTGAAAGACGTCTACGTGACAACGAGATCTTATACTTCGAAAACTGAGGGTATTGCTCGGCACTGACCTTGTCCTTACAATCAACGTGGACGCGTCCGGAATCCAATAAAATACGAAGACGCTTGGCGTCCCCACGTGCCGCTGCCAGATGCAGCTCCACGTCCCAAGGAGACTCTTTCTGAAAAAGCAAAAAAAAAAGGTAATAAGTGAATAAAACGCTATATTCTTGTTTCTTAGTTTAAGAAAGGTAATTATTACTAATTATAGTCGGAGCGACGAGGACGCAGAGTGTAACTAAAAATTTGTTTATATACGTCTCTCGAGAGTGAAATAATCTATCACAATCGTGACAAAATAAAATTAGGGAGCCTGATGCGGAAAAATGGAGGAACCCACTTTCTTTAAATAAAAAAAATCTGAAATTAATTGTTTAATCTATAGACTAAAAAAAATCAATTAGTAATGTCATTAAGAGTCAAGATCAATTTTAAAAAATTCAATTTGATTCAATTTGAAACATCTCGATCTCTTTAGATCCTTAAAGAACGGCCTATTAGAAGAGACTTTCCTGGGCAAAGTTACTCTCAGTGGTTTCCCTTTTTTAAGTTTTTCTATTGTTTTCCATATTTTCGTATCATGTTCATTTATGCTATTTTATGAAGGATTGTCTATATCGACGCAAACACAATTTTACATTTTGTCGCATGTTTTTCAAGCCTGCCATTTATGACAATTATTTGTTATGTAATAAATTAGGAATACTTCATTACATTTTAGATCCAATTTGCACTGTAGCTGCAAAGTTTAAATATATAAAAAAATATATATATAAAAAGAGAAACTGTATATTAAGAAGGTTTCTTTTTGAAGAAATCTTACTGATGTACAATGCTCAGTCCGCTACGAGCAAAATTTATTTTCACAGCTTCAAAACCGTGTAACTTCAATTCCTTCAATTTAAAATGCAATTTGTATGCCTGATGCATTTAGGCACCAAATGTATGCGTATTTACAATTATCAATGCCCGTATATTTTTCGAAGCATTCCAACTTTGCTTTCTTAGGCAGAGTTAGTCTCTCAGTGGCTTGCCTTTGCATTCCGAGAGATGGCGATCGCTTCTAAAATCGATTAAAAACCGATTTAATTATACTGCTCTGGATAGATTTGAATCCGGATCTTTGGCACGGAGAGCAAACTCGCAACTCCTTAGGTCGCATTAATTAGAGATTAAATACAATGTTAATCAATTTATTAATATGAAACAAATCGCTGTTGACTCTTCAATTATATTATATCGTTTTAGATTTTTTTAACTAGAAATAAAAATACTTTTAAAGAAAATAAAAATTTATTTAATTTTAAGAAATGTTATGTAATGACGTTATTATTTATCATTAGCTTTTTTAAAGTAAATAAATTATTTGTTTAATTTAAACAATTTTTTAATTCAAAGAAAGTATTAACAACCTCTGTTTTATACAATTCAGTGCTAGTAAAGAAATTATTTCATCAAAGGATATTTTCGCGCAAATCCGAGTCTTGATATCTAAAAATAATGAGGAAACATTCCAATATCGGATAATAAATCGAGGCCCGGTTATACGAGCCGTGAATTGGGTACATAATGAAATATGAACGTAACTGTGAATACGAGCTCATCAGATCATCGTCTAAAGGCTCGTCAAATATTTTCAGTGTCCCCATAATCTCGGATATATCCTCGTCGCGGTTGTCGTCATTGGGATCGATACTCCTCGGAATCGGAGATTCGACGGTCTTTACTACCTCGTGTTTACGACGTCTAACGGTGAACAAACGTTATCCTCGCGAGTATCCTTCGCCGCGATGACGATCGAAATAATTATAATGCCGGCCTTCGCTTTCAAGTGTTTATGGAGTGATTTCAACTCGCGCGAGTGGCGCAAACACGTTCTCGGAGTAGGTGAGAAAACATCTCGCGTTGATTTCCAGAGGAATAAACGCCCGTGTCCTCGGCCCCCGTCTCGCGCTCGCAGATTTATGTCTTGTTAACGGAACTCGCGCGCTCCGAAATATTTCGAAAAATTCCACGGACGGGCAGAGAAAATAAGGCTTGTAGGCCTGATATCTCTAGTCCAGCTTTGTACCCGTTAGCCCGTAGTTTACCGATTCCGGACTCGCGGTCACGGATCGCAAACGTAAAATTGCAGAGCACGTCTGGCTGTACGCTCAATGACGCGGAAAAATATTATTAGAGGATCTTGCGGCGATACCGTAGCATGCAGCAAGGAGCATCTCCTTCGGACATGTAGAACGCGGAGAATAAATCGTCTCGTACGAAAATCAAGTATTATAGTATAATTATAATTCTATCAAGCATTGTAGTATAATTATAATTCTCGACTAATTTTTTTAAATAAAAGGATAGACGTACACATATGCAGAAATTATTATTTCTAATATTATTTTATGTCATCAATCTCATTTGTAAAATATAACAGTTAGAAAGATTAATAAAAAAAAAAAAAAAAAAATTTTAATAATTTTTTTGTATGATAATTTGTATATTAAAAAATACAATAACAAAAAACCGGTTTAAAAGTATTCAGCAATTTATGTCTATAGCTTGAAAGTTCTTCATATACCTAGAAAAAAAGTTATGTTTAAATTGATGAAATCATTTCTCCAATTAGACTTTTTAAACTAGAAGTAAAAATACTTTTAAGGAAAATAAAAATTTATTTAATTTTAAGAAATGACATTATTATTTATTATTATTAGCTTTTTTAGAGTAAATAAATTATTTGTTTAATTTAAACAATTTTTTAATTCAAAGTATTAACAACCTTTGTTTTACACAATTCAGTGCTAGTAAAGAAACTATTTCACCCTTTGTTATGGATTCATAATCAGATTTGAAATTCAAATTGAAATATATTACACAACCTACCATGTCCTCCCTCAACAATTTCGTTTAAATTTTCGTTAACTAGTCGCACCTCTAGTGACAATAATTTCTAAACAGTTTTCGATTGTAATTAGTATGTGTGATCGACGATTAAAGCTTTAATTCAAATATTAAAATTATAAAAACAATGTGGAAAATCACGCCAATGCCGCCACGCGTTTCTCCTCCCTCTTTCCTTTTTTTCATGTATATTCGCGTTTGATTTGTTATGACGTTTTAATACTGAAAATTTGCTTACCATACCTGTTGTCACTAAATTTAAAGCCCGCTTCAGACAATCTGTTGTTCACATCAGATATCAGAAACTCATAATTAGTTTACTTAAAAGTGTATACGCCCCGTGCATTTTGATATACATTAACATATCTTTTGTACACGAAAAGAACAATTTTGCTGAAATACAGATATGAAAGCAATTATGTTGAATCATATAAAAAATTGTATCGGATATTTAACTTTTGGTTGCTGGAATGTCAAAACTGTTTACAACAACATTATTATATTTGGATGTCCTAGATAATTATTTGATTGACCCAATATCAAATTATTCTCTGATCTGTCTCTAGCTAAGGTTTTAGATTCCGCAATAAAATTGTTCTTTCCGTGTATCTGCAAAAATTTATTAAAATTATAAATAGAAGTCGCGGAACTTATCGCCTAAATGTTACATAAAAATTACGTAGGGTGATCCATAATAGTTGGAACAACCATTTACCATGAGAGACTTACCGACTGCACTCCATGTAATTTATATGGAGTGAAGTCATCTCATATGACTTATGGAGTAAGGCATCTCTCCTCATGGTAAATAATTGTGGATCAACCATTATGGATCACTCTGTATAACGAAATCATTAGATTCATTGAAAAGAACGTTCTAATATGTCTAAAACAAATTTGCAAGAGACTGTAACACGTTGCTCTTGCGAAATTTGTGCGATTGAGTATCGCGAATTTATTCGCGTCGTTAACGTATAGTTGTTAACAAGCCTGATTCGAGCAGCCCGATGTAAATCTTACGTAACGTAGCTAGGGAAAAATATGATGAACGAGCTATTAAGCGCCGCCAACGTCGGCAATATATTGCGACCGGTTCTAGAGCGGACTCTACACACCGTCCGATATTATGCAACGCGTAATGTCACGAACAATATCGCGCTGATAATGTCTATCCGCAGCTGAACTCAAACGCATTGAAATTATGACAATTACGCGATTGTCAGCGGTTATAACCCTTTGTTGTGTAGTGTCCTCTTTAAAGAACATCATTCTCATCGCAGTTTTTACGTATTTGGTAATTGATTAATATTACGTATTTCATATCGTTATGTTTTTAAGATTCGTGTGTATACTTGAATAACAAAAATATGCAATTATTTTGCATTAATTAGAAACAAAGGATCAGTCAAAATTAGCACTTTTTTTTAACAAAAATTCGTGCAGAGATGAAAACGATAATTTTAAATTCAGATTTATAAACAGCAACCCCAAAATAAATGATAAACTGGGAAACATACTGATTCAGCAATTACGTACAATAGAAAACTTTATGTAACAAAGGGTTAATTCTCTGTACATACAAGGTTCGACACAAATGATTCAATATATTTCTTTCCTTTAAAAAGTTAAAAGTAATATAATTAGTTGTAACATTTATATACAATTTTTTTGAAAAACAAACAATTATACAATAATTTTCCAGAGATATTAAAGTATATGTAAGAACTAAAAAATTTTTTTTACACCGGTGAAATGAAAATTAACTCAGGAGTGTCATGATCCAATGTGTGTAAAGAAGCTGAAAAGCAACTTGCGCACAGAGAGTTAAATTCTGGTGCATTCTGGCTGCGTTCCAAAGTTTATTTATTGCTAATGTTGAAACAGAAAAAATGTTCTCTTAGAATTTACTCTCAAATTCATGGTAGTCGTACAATAAAATGGACTTCGAAGAATTTTATTATTAGGTAAGCTTTTTTGATTTTAAAATTTAATTAAATTTTGCTGAATCAGGTATCATTTTATCCTTTAATATTCAATAAACAATAAGGATAAAATGACACTTGAGAGACACTGAGGGAATCTGAATGCACCCCAATATAGAATAGTTTGCCTAAATTTTATTAAAATTTTACTAAATGTTTAAAGTATTAAAAATGTTTAAAAGTGTAAAAATTTTATTTATCTAACGATACGTGACGTGCTGGAGAAATATAAAAATCGGATTCGAATTAAGTGTCCCAAAACCTACAAGAAATAAAACTAGTTTTATTCTGGTGCTCGAAAAAGTTCCATTTCTTTTTTAACCATGCAATCGACTATGCAAAGCGTCATCCTCGCGGTCCAGTTTTCTACAGAAATATCCGGGTCGGCAAACGCGATCGAGCGGCGCCTCGCTTACGGCGCGACAAACCTCGCCTTTCGTTTTTAATCGCGGCTCGCGCAGGTGCACCCATTCATCGTCGCGAATCAGAAATAACGAGCATGCTACAACGAGAGATAAGACGCGCATATATTTCTTGTCGCGCTTTTAATACACGTGTCCTTCGAGCTTTTTCGTTCGCGCGTTAGATGAATCACGCGCTCGACGCTCGACGTCGCGTCGCTGCAACGCGACGGATAACAATTGAAAGAAAAAAAAATAGTATCAAGGGCTGATCGCGATAAGAACGACGTTTTTTTCTCTCCCGGAAGAGAAAACAATCGACTCGTCGGAGATAAAAGCGCACAGTAGCGATAAAGTATCCGCAAATTAAATGAACCATGCAGGAAGCTCGAGAGAATAGCATTAATCCTTCGTGGTCAAAACTATCTCGCAAATAAGCGAAGTTCGAATATTTCCCTAGTTTTATCTCAATCAATTGATTTAACAGGAATTAAAGAATTGTTATACTTGAACGAATTTATTTAAAAAAATATATTTGGCAAGTTTTTTTAATGGTTTTTTTCTTAGACGGAGATTAATCCTTCAAATTATTTCTCGCAAATGAACGAAATTTAGTATTTTCTCAATTTCATCGCTATTGGTTGCTTTAACATGACTCAAAGAATTTTGATATAATTGGACAAATTTATTAAAAAATATGCTTGGCGGTTTTATCAATGTTTTTTTTAGACAGATTAATCCTTTACGGTCTAAATTATTTTTCGCAAATGAATGAAGTTCAAATATTTTCCTAAAAGCCCTAATTTCATCTTAACCAGTTGGCTCAACATCAAAGAATTTTTATACTTGGACAAATTTACAAAAAAATGTGTTTGACGCGCGCTTTTGTCAATGTTTTTTTAGGTGGATTAATTCTTTGTGATATTTCAAATGAGTAACGGTCAAGTATTTTATCCTTACTTTCATTTAAGCAGCTGTCTAATTTGACATATGTTCATTTCAATGTATAATAGATTAATTTTAATTTCGGTTCACTTGTACTCTCTTCCTTTTTCCAGTTCTAAGAATCAGGAAAAAGAACAGAAAATAAATTTAAATCGAATTATTAAAATTAATAGTTAACGGAAACCTTTGTATCGTACTTTTATCGAACATCACAAGCGGAGCATGTTCGCGGTTGCTTTTTATTATTTTTACAAGTACATAAAAATGATAAAGTACATAAAAATAATTACTCTTATATATATATTTTAATGTCTCTAAAAAAATATCGTTATCGATGTAAAAAAAATGTACGTAAATATTATAGTTAATAAGATATTTCAGAGAAAAGAAGTTTGCAGGACACAAATGACCTAAGGCGTCCATTGAGTGTTAATCTACACTGGCCGAAACGGGCTGTAAAGTATCTTTATTATTTGAAGGAATTTATGGTGCTTCCAAATACAGTTTGTCGATTATAATCGCATACAGGTTTTTACTTGATGAATAACGCAGAACCTATCGCGATGCGCAGAGCAAAAGTCGTAACATTAGCAAACAAATGCTACTTGTGACGTTTTCTTCGATATTTATTGATTGTAAGAACATTTGATTGCAATGACGACATATTCTGCGAAATATATCTCATTTCAATAAAATATATACTCATTTTTTTACTAATTGGTTTATTTATTATTGTTAACGATTCAAAGATTTATTTCAGCGAAATATTATCTTAAATTTTTAAATAACAAATTAGAAAATACTCGTTTGTCGAAAAATAAAATAATCACAAAGAAAGGTCATAGACAAACGAGTTTTTTAAGAATGCAAAATATTTTAATCACCAATGTTTAAAATTAAATATTTTTTCGGTAATGCACTATGTCGAGACTAATTTTTAACAATAATAATTTGACGGGACATAATCTCACGAAGGGTTAAGCCTGTCCAACCGAATATTCGAAAAATTCTGTCGAGTCCATATAAATCCAAAATCAGAAACAAATCATCATTCATTTGTTTGACACGTGAATCGCCGATGGAATGAACGTCTCCAACGGGAAAGTCTCAATAAATTACAACACGAATTTATCCCCCTCGCTGAAAAGAAGCTAATCTTATAATTTCAGACGACACGAGAAGCTGGAGAAGCATGCGTCTGAAATGTCAAATTTCCGCCAATCACACAATTACAAAATTTTTTCCTATAGCCGCACAACTGTCTATCGTCCAATCGAGATCAAGATCCAACGATGCAAACACGACCGTATTTTTCCAAACTTTTTCGCATCGCAGGAACAGAGGACGGCGTCCAGGTGGATGGCCTCCCTCTGGGAAGACAGCACTCCCGCCGAAGGGGGAGGAGAAGGGGGAGGGAAAGTGCATCCGCGCCGAATCTCGGCGTCTCTTTCCGCGTACTCACCTTCATGGACATGTTGAACCGTTGCCGTGCGTATCCCGATCAATCGTGCGTTTGGTCCTGCCGTACAGTACATCGCATGTTCCCCCGCGAACATCCGCACGACGCACGACTATCACCCGTCCATCCAGCGCGAAGCGCGCCCCGCTACTGAACGCGAGCCACCGACGCGGCCTGTTTTGAAGCACCGCTCTCGCCCGGGTGTACGTAGGAACGTCGTCGTCGGTCCTGTCGAGCGGCCGACGCGAGTCGTCTGCAGCACGCAGCACGTAATCGCGAATTGGACGGAGCGCGCGCCGCGTCGACGAACTGTTGCGGGGATCGGAGGGGATCGGAGGCGAGAGGAGCCGGGGAAGCAGCGGAGAGGAACTGCGACACAACGGGAAGTGCATCGGACAATCTCCTTCGTGTCCCTGCACGCATGCGCGATATTGAAATTTTAGGCGGACAATTGTTAGAAATAATCGGGACTAAAAGTTAATTTTTTAAAAATTAAATTGAACTCAATTGAGAACAAAATTCTACTACGTTCTACAAACTCCTAGAATTGGAAACAGTTTTGTTAATTTTAGTAGTTAAATACATATATTTAAGAAAAAAAAATTTTTACAAAAACAATATTTTTGTAGACAAAAATAATTTCTACACATTTTAATTTTTAGTAGAACTGTGAGTATTCATAAAAATTTTTTTTCGCCAGTGTAAACTACTTAGAAATGTGTAGAATGCTGTAGTTTAACATAGCTTTATCGAGAAATTTCTACAAATTTCATCTCGTAACAAAAATACAAAAATTTACAAAAATTTAGAAAAATGTTTTAATTCTAGTATTTTTATGTAGATATTTCTTAAAGTATAAATTTTTTTTTGCACCAGAAATGGCTTATAAAGTTAATTTAGTAACATTGAAAATTATATGAACAAAAAGTCAACTTAGTTAAAAATTGCAAAATCATTTAAATTAGATTAAAAGTTAATTTTGTATTATATTTATATCGAATTAGAATATCGTAATTTCTAAAAATCAGATTACTCTAAGTTAGTTAAAAGTATGGCTCATCAAATAAATAAAATAATTTAATATTTGCAAATAAAATTTATATGAAATAACAAAGAAACACTATTTCTTTTATATGTAGTGGGAATGTATTTTTTTTACATAAATTTTTAACTAAGAAAAAAGTTAATAAGTTAAAGTTTATATGTTTTAAAAATAACTTTAAAGTTTAAATTTAACTCATCTAAAATTAAATAACAATAAGTTGAATTAAAAGTTATTAATTTTTCAATTTTATTATTTAACTTCATAACTTTTTAACTTATCACCTAACTCTGGGAATAATGTATGCGCATATAAGTGTTGATTTGAATTTCAAATCTGATTACGGATTCATACAAAACATGAGCTGATTTAATAACTTTCGAGATTGTGGGACGGGTTATGTGTTTTATATCAACCTGGGACATGTGTGTGTTCCAAATGCAATTATAATGAATAAAAATTTCATAGAATAAATATAGTAATAAATATTTATTGATAAAATTTTCTAATAAATATTTATTTGAAAAAATATGCTATTACTGATCCAATTAATGCGCAATTGCATTATGTTCGATAACGATATGAACTATTTGTGATACATGTCTACTGAAAACTGTCGGTTTGATGTGGTAATAACATTTATCTTGTATGTCCGATAGAGATGGTCAAGGCAATTCTGTACATTACTCATAATTATTTCTGATGTACTATCGTTGCAAATGACATTTTCTCGATACAGGTGCAAAAAGTCAAGAAAGATGTTTTTATAAACAGCAATTATGAAAGATTTCGACCAAACTCCTATTAGTTTAATTTGTTTTAACGATCAATACTTGCTATATATTTCGTTACTTGAATAGAATTTTTATTTTATTTTCAGTTTTTTTAATTTTTTTTCCATAATTCTTTTATAACAGTCTGTTCTTTTTCGCACATGAGGTCTGTTCCTTTTGTGAGTATCTTCTTTAAATGTTCGAGTTTTTAAATGCTCGAGTACATTGCGCCGATAAAAATTTTTCTTAGAATTTTTTATTTAAATTTTTCAGAATTTTTTAGAATTTATATATATACCTTTAAAAATTTTCTTTTAGAAAATTTTTCTCAAAATTATTCATATAATTTTTTAGAACTTCTTAAAATTTTTATGTAATAATTTGTTAGAAAATTTTTCTGAATTTATTATACAGATTAGAACACTTCTGAAATACTACAAAAAAGTTTATATCTTTTCTTAGAATTTTTCATATAAGTTTATAAAATTAATTTAGTTATGTTAAAAGTTACATTAAGCTTAAATTAACTTAAGTTAAATTTAACTTTGAAAAGCATTATTTATATCAAATTAAAAATTTGTAAGTATTTAATTTTGGATTGCTTAAAATAATTACAATATAGGCTTATCAAACAAATTTTATATTTTGTTTGTAAATTAATTTTATATGAAATAACAATGAAATATTTTTTTATGTAAAAATAAATTTTTCTTTTAGACAAATTTTGAACTTAAGAAAAAAATTGATAAATTAAGGTTTACATTTCAAAAATAAATAGTTAAAGTAAAAAATTAAGTCGTTTAAAATTAACTAAATGTTTAGTTAAAAGTTATTAATTTTTTAACTTTATTATTCAACTTTTAGCTTTTTAATTAGTTAAGTACTATCCAACCTTGATAAATTAAAGTATCTTAAATATTTCTAACTCTCACTGCTCTCACTTTATAATTTCTGGTAAAATCAAATTTGATAAAGTTTAAAGAATTTTTTAAAAATAATAAAATGAAAAATCTTATTACTCTTAAAATATCTCAGAATTTTCATAACTGAAAAATTTTAAGAGAAGATGAAAACTTTTCCAGTATATTTGAAAAGTATTCCAGTCTTCCAGTCACATAAAAATTCATGAGAAAAATTTGCTTCAGGCAAGTGCAGAAAATGCAATGCAGCATAGCAAACAAGGCACAGTCTACAATTTACGCAAACGCAACCGGCGCAAATTCCGTAAAGAGTCGCCATCTCTACAACATAGACATACATTATAATGCCAATGTTCAAACCTCGGAAAACACGTCATCCGACTGTTGGTACATACACTTGGCAAAAGGAGCGCCGAGCGCGCGTACACGAATTTCAAATTGTTCCCGTTCTAACGGCTTTCGCGCGACTGACTGATTCTTTTCGTTGCGCAACGATAAATTACGCGAACTAAATCAAACTAAATGAGGATGATGCGCGAATACCGAATTGTAGGAGCGAATACAATTGCAAATTGACTCACCGCTCGCCGCTGATCGCTCTGTCCAGCTCCTTCTCGACCGCAGCCCTCGAACATTCGAGATCCAAGATCCTCATGACAATTCGTCTCGATTAACATCTAACACGAACGCGCGACACTCGGTTTCACTTCCGACACTCACCCGTGTCAAAAACGTACGGGACGACGAAGATGCGAGGTGAAATGCGCTGCGAATGCTGCGACGCTCCGTTCCTCCCGACCGACCATAACCGTTTGAGCGACGCTGTGTGAAGTTAATATGGCCGCCACGCAGGCGCACGATACGCTTCACGCGGTTCCCGTTTCTTCGTTCGTCGATCCTTCCGTTCCACAGCCATCTCGAGCGACTGACGTGCCGATTGTAAGCGACAAGTATTTACTAATTAATTAACGCGGCTGCATTTTCGTCAGAACTGTACGTTAATTCTTCATTTCACGGTGTTGCAGCAGCTATAGAGAAAAATGGAGAACGATTTGGGAAATCTGGTCGATTTGTACATTCCCCGCAAATGGTAAGATGCATTTACACGTGGTTCACGTGGATGATTCTTGTAAACTTTACACACGGCAAGCGAACATCTCGTGTAGAAGGTGCTTCGTCAAGTTCGCAGCGTACTTTCTTTTTTATATCGGAAAGATCGACCGAAGAGCGTATGCGATAAGTACGCTGCGATTTGCGCGTGAAGTTAGGTTAGGTGGCTTTACACAAACCTGACTGCGAAAATGATATTCGCGGTAGATGCTTGTTTCAAGACTGTTTTAAGTAATATCTAAAGATACTAAACCTCTTTGTACTTGGTTTATGTCATCTTAAGGCAGTACTTAAGATAGTCTTGAATATATAGAAATCAACTTAATATAAGTCGAAGAGTCTGTTCGGCTATCCTTCCCTTGTAATTTCCTCATTTGAAGTGAGACGTATGTAATAATAAGAGAATACAGATTAATATGTGAAAACACAGCTAATTAAAGATGAGTCTTAATAATTATAATGTGTTCGTAGTGCTTATTTTTTTTTTGCAAAGTATAAAAGAGAAAATGGCCTAATTACAAGCATTTATGTTTCGACTATACTGTCTGAATCAGCTCAAGAGTGACGTAATCTTTAAGTCATCTTTGAGAAAAATATATTAGTATATTAATTAACAATTTTACTTGCAAACATTGTGTATTCTAAATTATTAGCAAGAAAAAACCATATCACAAGCCAATGCAAAGATGAATCTTATTCATTTATACATTATAAGATCTTTACATTGATATTTAGTATATAATTTTATATATCTTTTCAAGTTCGAAATATACATGGTCAAAAACAAGGGACTTGCAGGAAAGTAATTGTACATAATGTATTTTTGCTAGAAGAAATTGATTTTAAATCTCTCTGTTACAGCTCGGCGAGTAACCGCATTATCCATGCTAAAGATCATGCATCTATACAATTAACTCTGGCTGATGTTGACCCAGAAACGGGACGCATGACCGACACTCACAAGATGTATGCAATCTGTGGAGCAATTCGTCGTATGGTATGTTTAACCTTCTGCCTGCAACCAGCCTCCATCTGCATTCTTTTATTGCCTAGTCAAAAATTTTCTTACTGTTTTAAGCTTTCAAAAAGTTGCAAAAAATTTAGGGTTACTTTTCAACATCTCTGTTATATTACCAAATAGTTTTTTTATTTTAAATGTTACAACCTTTATTTAATAAAGTTTATTTTATTTCGGGAAGAAATTTCAGAGTGAAATTTTACTTGTGTTGCAAAAGATCCAGATTGCAGAGGGAGAATCAAGTTACTTGTGTATATACAGATTTATATGACTCATTCTTTTATTGATCTTTTAAATATGAAATTATTATATTATTAATTGATATATTTCTGCGATGAGTCATAATACTGTTAGATAATATTAATATTAATTTGCAGTAGCATTAAATCTGATGAAATCTTTATTTTCTGTCCACAGGGTGAGTCTGACGATTGCATCGTGAGATTGACAAAAAACGATGGATTACTATCTAAAAACTTTTAATCTAAGTTATGTAACAAGGTTATTTTCAATAAATTAAAAAAGATAAAACAGATTAATGATTTTTTTTTTAACTTACAGTAATCTCCTTTAAATATGGTAACACATGTAATTTTACAAGTAGTTATTTAATTTTACAGAAAAGAATTTAATAGATATTTATATATAAATATCAATAATTATATAAAAAATAGAATTTTAATTAAAAAAAAAAAAACAATTAATTCGTGAATTTTCTTTCAATTCAATACAATTATTTAACAACATAAAAAGTAAAAAAAAAACAATATATTAGTAATTAAACGATAGTAGGAATATGACCACGCATCCATAAAGATATTCAGGAAATCATAATGGTTGTTAAAAGACTTTATTCAGATGGAAAGTTAGACAAGAATTAACAGTTTTACATCGAAACTATTCGAAAAATCCTTCTCTAATATTAGCACATATTAGCGAAGAAGATGAAACTCTATTTTCAAAGCTTTTTATCAGACACTTTATATTCTATTTTCTCTTGTCCAACATACTTTTCTAATAATAATTCTGATTTAGATTATAGATTTAGAGATATTCCAAAGATCTTGAATACTGATTGCATTACCGAGTAAATTAATTTTCGAATCGGTTTGACATATCACAAAATCCTTTTGTAGAATAAAAGTACGCATAAAAAAAATTTGGATAGGATAGATTTCACAGGAAAATCGAAAGAAAGAAAAGAAGCCTGAGAACAGCCATGTCCACGATTAAGATTTTAGCCAATTTTAGCTGATACAATTTTTCGAGACACCATACGCCATCTCTACACGTGGACATACACTACGATGCCAATGTATGTACAGGATAGATCTCGACAAGCACGCCACCCCGCGATTGTTGGCACACCTGACGAAGGGAGCGTCGACGCGCGTACACGAATATATCAACCTCAATCATTCCTAACCGCTTTCACGCGACCGATTCATTCGTCTCGTCAAACTGTACCGACAATAACTTACGCGACCGTAATGAGGACAAGGCGCGAATACGGAATTGTAGGAGCGACTACAAATACAAATTAAATTGACTCACTGTTCGCCGCTGGTCGCTCCGTGTCCAGCTCCGACTAGCTCTGTCTCGGTTGCAGCTCTCGAACGTTTGAATCGAGATCCAAGATCCTCCTTACGACGATTGGTCTTGATTCACACTTGGCACGAACGCGCGATCCTTTTTGGCACTTTCGAAACACTCCCGATGCTCGTCAGAACATGCGTCAGAAACTCGAGATACGAACGGAAAAGATACGAAACACGATTGAACGCGACACGACTTCGCACAATGCATCGCATCCGACTGACGACGAACGTTGGCACGAACGCCCTACAATTTACTTCACTTCCGACACTCCACGAAACTCTCGAAACACTTGCTCGCGTCAAAAACTCGTATAGGACGACGAGGATGCGAGTTGAAATGCGCCATGACGCGCCGCGACTTTCTGTCGTCCCCGCGTCCCCCCCTGTCCGACGCAACTCGCCGACTGCTATTACTGCGTAGCGGCGGCGGTAGCGGCGCGCAGGCGCTAGTCACGTGAGTCATACGTCACGCCGCTACCGCTGCTACGCAGTGCCAGCAGTCGGTCGGTTAGGGAGCATGCGGAAGGTCGTCGCGGTGCGTCGCAACGCATTTCAACCCGTATCCTCGTCGTCCCATACGAGTTTTTGACGCGAGCGAGTGTTTCGAGAGTGTCGTCGACTGCCGAAAGTGAAGTGTCGACATTCGTACCAACCATCCGTCGCGTCGCATGCATGGTAGCAAGTCGTGTCGCGTTCAATCGTGTTTCGCAGCTTTTCCGTTGTTTCCTATTCCGAGTTTCCGACACGCGTGAGCACCAGGAGGGTTTCGAGAAAACGAAGGCTCGCGCGTTCGTGGCAAGTACGAATCAAGACGAATCGTCGTGAGGAGAATCTTGAATTCTCAGTCACTCAGACGACAATGGACGATCGGTCGGGACGGCATGAAGTCGCGTCGCGCGTTCAATCGCGTCTTCTCCGTTGCTCCGTATCCCGTATCTCGAGTTTTCGACGGGCGTGAGTACCGGGGGTGCCGAAAACGAACCAAATGTCGCGCGTTTGTGCCAAGTACGAATCGAGAGGAGGAGGATCTTGGATCGTCGAAAGCGGCGGCTGAGACTACGAGACGGAGCTGGACGGAGCGAACAGCGGCGAACGGTGAGTCAATTCATTTGTCATCTGCTGTTTATTCGCCTTCACATTTCAGTATTTGTGTCTCATTCTGATTACGCTCGTATCAATTGCGACTCGATGAATCGTGCGTAAGCCGTTAGGGTAGAAAAAATTTAAAATTTGTGTACGCGCGCTCGGCACTCATCTCTTCGCCAGGTGTGCCAACAGACGCGATTGAAATGCTTTCTAAGGTATTGACTGACTGTATGTACATTGGCAACATAGTGTATGTTCACGTTGTAGAGATGGCGTATGATGTCTCGAAAAGTTCTGCCAGGCCTTACCTTTTTTTTTCTAATAAACGTATCAGCCAAATCGGGGGCCATTTTCAAGCTTCTTCTTCTCTTCTTTCTTTCGATTTTCTCGTAAAATCTATCCTATCCAAATTTTTTTTTATGCGAACTTGTATTCTATAAAAAGATTGCGATTTGTTAAATCAATTCGAAAATTAATTTATTCTGTAATACGATCGATATTTAGGATCCTTAATTCTTTGATATTTCTTGTGTGATTTTAAATGCGCCAAACTACACGTCGTTAAATTATTCGGCAGGATCGTTCGGAGAAAACAACACAGTTTTAAATTGAACGAAAATAGTAATATCACTTAAATTAAATCGAGAATTAATTATTTAATAATGATGCTAACAAAAATGCCAACACGGAAAACTTAAAAAAAAAACTAAAGAATTTATTGTAAAAATATAACAGCCTTATCCAAAAATTGAATCTGGAATATAAATAATCTATATTACGTGTAAAATATGTAAATTATGTTTTTCGTGTTATCTCTTTGCAAATAATTTATAGATGATTCGTAGACGTTTCAGATTTTATAAGAAATAGTAAAAATTAGATTTTGTTTTTTATTTTTAATAATATATATTTTTAATTCAATTAAAATTAAAATCAGATATTAATTATTTACTTAATTACTTTTATCTATATTATGTTATCCACTTTATACTAATATATATAGCTTCGCTGTTTAAAAAAAAATCATGTAAGCATAACATAAAGTGTATATAGTATATTTTGTGACTTTAAATAGACTAATATATATTCATTCATAAAAAATAAATAATATAGAAATAATATAAAAATTTGTAGCATTACCTTTAATTGTGTATTTTATAGGTCAAGATATTTGTTGTTGTTTGTAATTAGAAAGATAATTAATTTGCAGAATTCATGCATCAAATCTAAAACAGGGCAGCTTTTTATGAACATGTTTTTAAATTTATAGATATTATATATATATACAGGGTGTCCGTCCATAAATGTCCGAGCAAATATCTCGTAACTGGTTGAAGTTAGAAGAAAGTTTAATAAGGAAAATTTACATGGTTTTTAGTCGGCTATAAAATGCACGTAAAGAAATTTTTTTTACTCGTCACCTTTTTGAGTTATGAAGGTCAATGTAGGTTTTTTAAATGGGTACCTATAATTTTTTTTGCATATTTACATAGTAGAGGTAATTTTCAATCAAAATTATATTAGGAAAAAAATTGCTACGACGCATCGTTTACGAGATAATCGGTATGCAAAGTATTAAAGTAATAATTTGGATCGAGTATTGTTGAACAAATTTGGAATATCAAATAGGTTGAGAAAGTAAACATTGTTTTTTCATGAAATATTTATTAACAAATTAATTAAGAAATGGTTCGAAATTGTTACCATCATGATCGATACAGCATTCAACGCGTTTTATAATGTTTCTTATTGTTAACTGCAGCATTTCTGTTGTAATACTTTCAACAGCTCTAGTGATTTTATGTCGTAAATCTTCTTCATTTTCAGGAATAGTTACATAAACAATATCCTTAATATACCCCCAACTTCTGTTGTAATACCACATCTCGAGCATATCACACTTTTCCGTAATTGTAAACATTGTTCTCACGCGCTCGTATGAAGTCTGTTATATCGAACAGGATCGCTGATCTTCAACTTTTCAAAATACACGACTGTTTGATTTGTAAATAAAGTATTTGTATAGCACGTAATATGAATTACAGGGTAGTATGAGTAATGAGATTATTGGACCTTTCTTTTTCCATGGTCATCTTAATGGTGACAAATACTTGGAATTCTTGCAAACAACTTTCTCAGATTATTTACGCGATCTTCCATTATCAGTTTTTCGAAATATTATTTTTCAACAAGATGGTGCTCCAGCACACAATACACGTGCTGTAATTAACTTTTTAAATAATAGATTTCCTAATTGTTGGATGGGTACTAATGGTCCTGTACGATGGCCACCGAGATTTCCGGACTTGACACCTTGCGATTTTTTCCTTTGGGGGTATATTAAGGATATTGTTTATGCAACTATTCCTGAAAATGAAGAAGATTTACGACATAAAATCACTAGAGCTGTTGAAAGTATTACAACAGAAATGCTGCAGTTAACAATAAGAAACATTATAAAACGCGTTGAATGCTGTATCGATCATGATGGTAACAATTTCGAACCATTTCTTAATTAATTTGTTAATAAATATTTCATGAAAAAACAATGTTTACTTTCTCAACCTATTTGATATTCCAAATTTGTTCAACAATACTCGATCCAAATTATTACTTTAATACTTTGCATGCCGATTATCTCGTAAACGATGCGTCGTAGCAATTTTTTTCCTAATATAATTTTGATTGAAAATTACCTCTACTATGTAAATATGCAAAAAAAATTATAGGTACCCATTTAAAAAACCTACATTGACCTTCATAACTCAAAAAGGTGACGAGTAAAAAAAATTTCTTTACGTGCATTTTGTAGCCGACTAAAAACCATGTAAATTTTCCTTATTAATCTTTCTTCTAACTTCAACCAGTTACGAGATATTTGCTCGGACATTTATGGACGGACACCCTGTATATATATGAACATGTTTTTAAATTTATAGATATTATATATATATATATATATATATTTAAGATATTTAAAAAAAAAGTTCCATTATTTATATAATATTTAAATTGAGCTCACTGGTATGAAACTAATAAAAAATGCAAAGTAAAGGTGTCTTTGAATACAATTTTATATAAAATTCTATATAAAAGAAATAAATTGTAAATGAGAAAGAACAATTTCATATAAAAAACAGTAATCATTTTGCATAAACTTGATGTATACTGTATAAAATTATTACTGTAGGTGGGGCAATAGGAGGAGCGTTCTGGCGTAGCCATTGACAAGGGATAGGATAATGGGAGGTACCTGCTCGTGGTGCATGGTGCACAGCCATTGTTGATACTTACTTTGTATAATCAGTTGATTAAGTTTTTACTTAACTAAAGTAATTTATTAAAGATTCATAATAATGATAATCATGATTAATTTAATCTAGGCCTGTCCAAAATTCGATTTACTACCTAAAGTGTAAAAGAGAGCGATCTAAGGTTTTCTTTTTTAATTTTGTTTATAATTGTATTATTGAGGCGCATAATTCAAGTTTTTTATACTTTTTTAGAAAAAAAATTATAATAAATTAGACACAAAAATATTAAGTCCTTTTCACACATATGACAGGCGTGTGAATTTTTCATATAAATACTGTATTAATTTGAAATATTTAGAAATGACGTATTATTCTTGGAAAAATTATAATAAGCTTAAAATGAATTCACTTTTAAGTTTAGCCAACTCTAATAAGAACGATACTTATATTATATTTATTTTTTAAAACTACTCTTAAAATTATTACTGTTTAAATAATAAAGTATTAATCGTATATCCATGCAGTACTTATTAGCGTTTTGTAAATGAAGACGAAAATGAGTGATAGAAAAATAAAATTGCGCATGATTTATACAGAAGTTATGGAAAAATATATGTGAAAGAAATTAATTTAACAATTTTGAATTCTTTAACGAAAACATTTCCAAGAAACTTGAAACTTTTGATCGCAACACATCTTTAAATTTTTTAAAAATATTTTTATGTATATTTTTTTGTTTACCATTTTTTGCTTTATACTACATTAAAATTTGTCATATTGAAGTCAAAGGATAGGAAAAGAAAATAAATTTACAAAATATATGGCAGCACCTGAGATTTATATTATTAATTAAAAATTATATACACTTAACTATACATTACTTCCGCAGTATTAATTTACTATATACATATTATCTATATAAGATACTGCAAATACTGAATTTTTAAAACTTAAATTTTTCTTACAAATAAATTAAATTTAAATTCACGCTCGATCAATCGCATCGGGAAATCTGCCATGTGGAGGCCGTAAATGAGCACTTCAGGCGCGAGCGAAATCGTAATAGCCAGCGATGAAGTTTTTGAACGCAGGCATGTTTGCATAAGTAATCTTTGCGAAGAGGTAACCAATTAATGTAATTGTGTACTTAATGTAACAGTATCTCCGAAATCATTAGGAAATTCTCACGTAATCATGTTACAATCAAATGATGTAATCATGAAATCATTTTGAGTTTTTAGGTAAGCTTTGGAAATCATATATAATAGCGCAAGTTTTTGGCTTTTGTAATCATTTTTCCATGTTTTTTCTGAAAAAAGGTAATTAAAAAGTTTTATGAAATTAATTAGCAATAATCTGTAGCTAGTGGTTACCCCCTCGAATTTTTGTTTCGGCAAATGCGTTGCAAAATGCTAAGGCAGGTGATCGGCCCGGTAACGAGGTGGAGCGTATCGTCAAATTAATTCGATATGTTTTGTTTTAAATTGTCCTTATTTACATTATTTACATTATTCGTATAATAAAAAACAAAATTATTAACTAAAAAAATGATATTAAACTTAAAATAAATTAAATCTAAAATTAAAAATATTTATCTTTTTTTTGTTAAGTTTTTTTGTTTTAATTTTAAAATCATTAGTTTTAAGATTGTGTGTGTATGTACATATATAAACAATTATAGTGAATTCGATTAAACCGCACTAGTACGCATTATGGCACATAAAAGTCGCTGTACGTTAATCTAAGTGTAAAAGTGATATGTCACAAATAACACATAGTTATGATTTGTGTACAACGAATTTAATGTGCACCAATGAAGGCACAAGAGCTTATACTGGTAATTTATAATTCCGATAACTCGGTTTGACTCATAAATTGTCTACATTCATGCAAATTATTTACAATATCATTTAAGGTCTTACGTTTTCGACGAACTATCGGATCTCGAATCGCTGCCATTAGCTTTTCGTCGTAACGATTGCTCATTGATGTAGATGGGATCGATTCATTGCTGCTTGACAGAAGGGCGTTTTGGTTGCTGGTTGATAGGAAGGAGGTGTGAACGTTAGTTGATAGTTGAGAGTTGTTTCCAGCCGAGACATTTCTCGCATTTGGCGATTGGATCCTGTGCTTTCTCGATGATTTCATCGCACCGTTGTTCCTATGCATCTGCAGACTATTCAGAGGAATACTTGCCGATGATGGACATCTGGTAGAAGTAGTAGTCATAAAACAATACAAGTTGAATTGTGTAAGCTCGCGTTCGTATAAATCATTCGTTAATGTAGACGATGTCGACATATTTGCGGCGGCGAATGGCGAGAGGTTGTCAATCTTCATTCTTTTCAAAGCCAGACCGGGTTCAAGTTCCTTGCTAGGTCTGTCCGCAACGCCAGAAGAACGCGAGAATCCCGTACCTTGACCGGTTGGCGTTGACCGCGATGACGATCTCGATCGACTATTATCCGGAACGTTATCCGAACTGAACGTTGTCAAAATATGCTTATAATATCCAGATGCTCGCTGATTTGCTTGCATGCGGATCTTATCTGCGGCTTTGCACCACCCGCGCAAAGTTGATTCTGGCACGCCAATGTCACGCGCCACCGCCGCCTTGGGTTTGCCGCTACATACCATGTCAATTGCCTTGATCTTCTCTTCGATATCTCTTTCTTTCCTCGATCGCTTGCTTTGATTTTCTTTTCGGCTTCCCATTTTCGTCCGGATCAAGGATTGCAATTTCGCGGCACTATCTCTTTTACACAATGATGTTGAATTTGGTCTAGTGGATGTTAACGGTATCATCATATCTTGATTTATGCTAGAACCAGGATAGTTGATGTTCAAGCTGCCGTATCTGGTCAAGTGGCTGTAGTTTTGATAATAATTTAAATTAGGCTGACGATGCGTTGGCCTACAATCTCTTTGATCCGTAGCTCTCCCCGTTTTTATGGAAAGATCCATGGCAGATTCTTGTTGTTGATCCAGGTTGCTGCATAGAAAAAAAATTGATTAAATTTTATCGTACAAAACTAGTAAAAATATTTTGGCTATTTTCGTCGAATTCATGATGAACTTTAGAAAAATTAAAAGAAAGAATTCTTTTTTTCCGTTTAAATATAATAGCATCCAGTTCTGAGGAGGCTTTGATATATGTATATCTCTGGACTGCTAACGGCAGCCATTATTGGAAAATGAAACATATACCTATAAAGTACATACCTGCCCAATGAGCAGACAATCTTTTTTCAATGTCCTTTTAATGTTTATTTTTTTATCAATTTAGTTTGACATTGTACAGATTCATTGTAAAAATAATATTTATTTAATATTAATTAAATATTTATTTAACATTAATTGTTTGAGATAATGATTTAAAGGAAATATATTTAATATTAATTTTACGTTTGTTTAATATTAATATCAAATTAATATTTTGTTTGAGATAATAATTAAAAGAAATATGTTTCCGAAAATATTTAAGTAGAAGGGTCTTATAAGCCGAGATGCAAACATGAAAGCATTGAGAACACTGTGTCTTTAAATCCTTGCAAAATTGAGAATGTTCGGAGATCTGGTGTAAGTGATTTTTCGTGTAAGCATTGCAAAATATGATTTTGAATATTAGTAGTGGTGCCGTTTGATCATTACAAACAACTGATTGCGACGCGCTATCATATTGCTTGAACCCGTGTGAAGTTAGTCTCCCAACATTAAAACAAAATTTTTTTTAGCTCATTTAATTGCTCATTGTTTACACATGTATGCACACTTTAAATTGTTTTTTTAATAACCATTTTAATAGAAGTGTGCAAACGAAAATTCAAAGTGTATATACATGTGCAAATGATGAACAATCAAATGAGTTAAAAAAAAATTTTTTTTAATGTTGGGGGACTAACTGCACATGGATATTGTTTGAGTATTTAATTCAAATAAATTCTGTTCTTAGCATATAAATTACTCCTACAGTCCTGTATCTCGTGTGTGTGTGTGTGAAGCTGGCGTATCATTTCGTGGAAACTCACGAAATATTGCGAGTTCTGGTTTTATTTACAATAGTTCTATAGTTCCTGCTAGATAAAACAAATAGTTCTGGCCTTTAAAGCGAAAAAAACGTATAGGACAAAGTAAGACGCCAGGTTCACGCAGCGTCTCAGTTTGTCCTGCGTCACTTTCCAGACCCAATTCTTGTAGAAATTTTAAAAGATCTATAGTTCTAGATGAGTTCTAGAAAGAGTTCTAGCGTTTAACATAGTTTATTTAATAAAAAAAAAAAAATTATTATAAAATATTTATTTTATAATATTATATAATAGAATTCCGTGTACACAAAAATATTTCTCCTCCAGTTCTGAACGTATCTAAACGCCTTCCGAAGAGTTCCGGTCGATTCCGTTATTTAATATTTAATAAAAAATTATTAACTCCCGCCAAACACGTATTTTGTCATATATGGGTGAGACGCTGGTCTTTATTCGAGAGTTCTGTGTACCAAAAAATATTTTTCCAATAGTTCTTAACGTAACAAAGCGCCTTCCGAAGAGTTCCGGTCGATTGCATAATTTATTAGTTAATAATAAATTGTTAACTCCCGCCAAACACGTATTTTGTCATATATGGGTGAGACGCTGGTCTTTATTCGAGAATTCTGTGTACCAAAAAATATTTTTCCAATAGTTCTTAACGTAAGAAAGCGCCTTCCAAAGAGTTCCGGTCGATTGCATAATTTATTAGTTAATAATAAATTGTTAACTCCCGCCAAACACGTATTTTGTCATATATGGGTGAGATGCTGCAGCGTCAAATAATAAACTATGTATGGTAAATTATGTATGGCAAAATACGTGTTTGGCGGGAGTTAATAATTTTTTATTAAATATTAAAAACGGAATCGACCGGAACTCTTCGGAAGGCGTTTAGATACGTTCAGAACTGAAGGAGAAATATTTTTTTGTACACGGAACTCTCGAATAAAGACCAGCGTCTCACCCATATATGACAAAATACGTGTTTGGCGGGAGTTAACAATTTATTATTAACTAATAAATTATGCAATCGACCGGAACTCTTCGGAAGGCGCTTTGTTACGTTAAGAACTATTGGAAAAATATTTTTTGATACACAGAACTCTTCGAAAAAGACCAGCGTCTCACCCATATATAACAAAATACGTGTTTGGCGGGAGTTAATAATTTTTTATTAAATATTAAATAACGGAATCGACCGGAACTCTTCGGAAGGCGTTTAGATACGTTCAGAACTGGAGGAGAAATATTTTTGTGTACACGGAACTCTATTATATAATAATATTATAAAATAAATATTTTATAATAATTTTTTTTTTTTAATTAAATAAACTATGTTAAACGCTAGAACTCTTTCTAGAACTCATCTAGAACTATAGATCTTTTAAAATTCTACAAGAATTGGGTCTGGAAAGTGACGCAGGACAAACTGAGACGCTGCGTGAACTTGGCGTCTCACTTTGTCCTATACGTTTTTTTCGCTTTAAAGGCCAGAACTATTTGTTTTATCTATCAGGAACTATAGAACTATTGTAAATAAAGCCAGAACTCTCAACATTTCGTGAGTTTCCACGAAATGATACGCCAGCTTCACACACACAATAAATTCTCAGTTTTATAATTTCTATATCGTTTCAAGATACGCAAACGATTCTTTGATGTTTAACCCGTAATGGTCACACTTCCAAATAATAACATAATGATCACATAGGGTCCATTGGACCCTCCTGCACAAAATCAGTCGCCATTTTCCAGCTTTTTGATATTTCGTCGCAAAAATTTTACTGGACACACCTTGAGGTTTATTCTTTATCATTTAATAATTTTTTTTAAATTAGAATTTAACACAGTGAAAAAAATTCAAACAGAAAAAATTGCAAAATTTGACTTTTTACAAAAATATTTATAAAATTTTTAATTTTTGAGATAATTCAACAAAAATTTAAGGGTGTATTCTTAAGATAGTATACTTTCAGATAAATTTAACATAATGAACAAATTCAAATAAAAAAAATTGCAAAATTGGACTTTTTTTACAAAAATATTCATAAAATTTTTTATTTTTGAGATAATTCAACAAAAATTTAGGAGTATATTCTCAAAAGAGTATACTTTTAGATAAAAATTAGTTTCATAGAAGGCTGTTCGATTTTGAATGGTCTGTCTACCCTTAAAGTTAGAAGGACGCGTGAGGTCTTTTGGACCCTATGGACCATTATAGTCCGGGAGGTAATGACACAAATTTTCAACTAACATCGACAAAGGTGATTTTCATTTCTACAGTTGTTTTCGTGTTACAAATGAATAAAATGACCGTCAGCCCATGATTCCGCAGGACGGGGGGCTTCCACAGTGTTCCAACAATGTCATAAAAGAAGTGTTAATATTAACGAAAAGTTAATATTGACAAAGCTAAAAATTCTTGTACTTACTATTGACAACATGAAATGTCGAAAGGATACCGTCAGCCGCGGCAACTGCGGAACGTCGTGCGTCAGTCACTCATACTAATATGTAAAAAAAATAGGGTAATTATCCCAGCCAGAAATAATTAGTCGAATCGACGTCGTTCGACATCGAAATCATCAAAATGATATTATTTCGATGTCGATTCGATAGGTCATTTCTCGCTGGGAATTAGTATTAATTTGACATCAAATCGACTTGTCGATGACTGGTTGAAATTTAAGCCCATTTTTAAGTCGAATCGACTACACATTTTGATCGTCGATCAACCAGTGCTATCGACATCGAATCGACATCGTTTCTGGCTGGGATGCAGTATAGGGGACTCAGTTCCAATCATGTTGACCTTGACACATGTTATAGAGGCAAGGATACTAAACAACTTTTCCCTATAAATTAATTGGCGCTTTCGTACAGTTTTTGAGATTTACTTAGAGAAAAAAAAACAGTTTTTCTTTATTATTTCCAAAAATATTTATTTTACAAAGAAAAGAAACTATTTTACAAAGTCAAACAAAAAATGAAGCTTGTGATAAGCTCTACAATAAAGATTATAGACATATTTTACCTAACTTTAATACTTTAATCGTTATAATAAAAAAACTATTTGAAGACACTGTGGGAGCTCCCCGTCCCGCGGGATCGTGGGCTGACGGTCATTTTATTCATTTGTAACACAAAAACAACTGTACAAATGAAAATCAGCTTTGTCGATATTGGTCAAAAATTTGTGTCATTACCTCCCGGACTATTACGGGTTAAAGGAAGAGAAATATTATCAACCTAGACTTATAGTTTAGAGATGTGTATATTAAACAGAGAGAGATACAAAATATTTCCCTCTCTGTCATAAATTTGGTTAAAAACTACTAGCCTGGTAGCAGTCCAGAGGTATATAATCAAAGATTAGAAAAAATAAATCTGCCGATTTATATTTCTTATTATAAAATTCGTAATAGTTGTAAAATTACCTTGTATTATCGCCCATTTTTTCTGTAGATGCAAAGCACTTCCACTATCCACCTCTGTTTCTGCTAGCGCGAGTAAAATGGAGCGTCTTGGTACTCTCCGACCCTTGCTCTTTCTCTCCGTTCTTTTTTTTCTGCTCTTTCCTTCCACTCCTGGGAAATAAGATAGAAAAATTAGGTAAAATAAAGACGGCATATACGTTTCGTCGGAATGTACGTGCATTGCGTCGGTTTAAAAATCAATTTTCGTCGGCGTTGTTGCTTGAGAATGTTTTTTTATTTAAACTCGAGAACGCTATGTAAACACCCCGAGATGCATATTTGATTTGGCGTCTGTCTTTTTTCTATCTTTTTTCACACTATACACTATTGGGAGTATAAATTAATTCGGTCCGTTTTTTTGTGGTCAAAAATGCATTTATTTTAGAACAAATTGAATGAACAGATTAATCAAAGTATTGTCCATCACTAGCTACTACTTTGTCCCACCTCTCAGGCAATTTTCGAATTTCATCTCGAAAAAATGTTTTGTCTTTTGAAACGATCCAAGTTAGGAGCCAATTTTCGATTTCTGCGAAAGAAGTGAACCGGTGTTCTGCTAAATCGTGCTGCATTCGTCGGAAGAACCAGTAATCAGATAGAGCGATGTCCGGCGAATACGGCGGGTGCGATAAAATATCCCACTTGAGCGTTTCCAAATAAGTTTTGACGACTTTTGCGACATGAGGCCGAGCGTTATCATGTAGCAGAATAACTTTGCCATGTTGTTCCTCGCAAGATCCGTGTATTGGCGTTGGAGGGGAAGGAAGGTCGTTGCATAGCCACCATTTTCGAGACAGCGAGTCAATGTTAGTGTACATAGGTACTACAGCTATTAGTTGTATGAGTGAGCAAGTGTGCAGTAAAAGTATGGCCGCCGCCATTTTCGTTCCACATCGTTGAAGTGGATGCAACGACCTTCCTTCCCCTCCAACGCCAATCCACGGACCTTGGTTCCTCGTATTCCGGCCGTTTTTCTCGTAATGCACGGCTCATACGAATCAATTGTAGCCTATACCGATCGCCCGTAATGGATTCGCTAGGTTGTAGCAACTCGTAGTATACAACACCCCTTTGGGGTGTTTTTTGGCTGTCCAGAGCGAGGCTTGTCTTCAACGCTGATATCACCATTCTTGAAACATCGAAACCATTCCCTACATGATTCATCAGTTCGAGCATTGTCACCATAAACTGCTACTACCATTTGATGCGCTACAGCTGCGCTTTTCTTCTAATTAAAACAGAAAACTAAAACCTCCCGCAAATGCTGCTTAGTTACTACAAAAGTTGACATATTCAACACAGTAAAAAAACAGGTGTTTTGTATGAAACTCAAAGCGATATGTACTGAATATTATTAACAGATGTCTAACCTCTCTGAAACCACCGGAATCAACTGTCACTATGACACATTCATAATAGCCATAGCCATCTTTTGAAAATGGACCAAACTAATTTATACTCTCAATAGTTGGCGTCCAAATCGTCGTGTCTAGCGGCGGAGCACGATCGTCATCGAAAGTAGCAAAGCACGTGGTTGTGGCGTTATATAAAAATTCGTTCTCGCGTCTCGTATTCGCGACACGCACGAGACGTACTTTTTGGTGAGAGAGAAAACTCGAAATATCTTCTTTGACCACGCGACCACATGCTTAAACTCCAAATAGTACGACTTTTACTTACCGCGTCCAGTTTCCGATGTTAATTTCAACGATTAGTTCCAAACTCGGTAGATCATCGATTTTACACGTTTTAATGGCGTATGCGACCGTATGCCACGTCGTTTTCTATACCCCACTTGGCTTGACTTTGATTGTCTAGCCGAGACTTGCACTTCTTTGATCGTCGAATGTCTTAGCGCTCAAACTCGCTGCACTACATTAACTAATGTATTCGAGTTAATTGTTCAGCACGAAATGATTCTTACTACGCGACTTCTTACTTACGCGATATATAGCGCTCCCCATGTATCCCACCCTTGTTGCTTCAATAACCAATGAGTGTGTACACGCACCGGCAGAAATGGTATCTCTCCGCGCAGACGCTCGGTTGCCGCACACACGTGAAGCCGCGTACGTACATACGTGAAGCCACGTACGTACATACGTGTTTCATGGAAGTGCGGCGGAGGTCAGGGTACGGGCAGAAAGTAGTAGGAGGCGTTTTAATAGCGCACCTTTCTCGCTCGACGCTGGGTCGAGAGAGAAGACACGAATCGACGTGCTACCATGGAGAAACTCGGTGTCTCCTGCTATGCGCTTATACGAACAGTATACGGAATATTATGATTGGTTTTCTTCATATTTTGACGCTATGACTGTGCGCGTATAAAAAGTGTATGAAGTGCTTATAAAATTTAGAACGCGGTTTCCTATGCGATCTATGCGTTGAGTGGAATTCCCCTCTCTATAAGCGTACAATTATTTAATATTAATAAAGAATAATTCTATGCTCACTCCTGATAATATTATTGTATATGAGTATTATAAGAATATTATATTAAAAGTAAATAATATTATTTATTTCTTTTAATATTTTTTAAATTATCGGAAATATTATGTAGTTTTTAAATGTAGTTTTTAAATGTAATAATTGTAAAGTTTATGAATATTTTATGCATAATAATTTACATTAATTTTTGAACAAAAATAATATTTGTTTGAAAGAACATTTTCATAATATTCCACGGATATTGAAATAATATAGAATAAAAATTATTTTAATTTTTACAGTTTAGAGAATAATAACGTGTGCTTGGAAGACGTTAACTTGTGTAAAGAGTCTTTCTTTGTTACATATGTTATTCACTTGGTTCAAGATACGACCGCGCTTTTTGATGCTCAGCGCTTTCAATGCGCGCATCGCAAACGACTTTCCGTGCTCTGTTGCTTTTTCTCTTCTATAGGCTTTATGCATAACTCGGTAGTTTTCTAAGTCTATGGGACCCACCCCTACTTACTCCAACGTACAGCGTATTGAAGCGCGTTGGAAATCCCTGTTAGGCTGCGTTCAGATTTCCCACCCGGGTGCACCCAAATGTCGTTTTATCTCTGTTGTTTACCGAATGTTAAACAAGGATAGAATAATGTCTGGGTGCACCCGGGAGGGAAATCTGAACGCAGCCTTAAGCGGTTAGCCCATTAGGGGATCGATTGTGTATCATGTAACTAGAGTGAAAATTACAAAAGTGAACAAATTTACTAGAGTATTTATAATTTCATTGGTCAACACCTAGTAAATTTTTATAATTTTGTAATTTTCACTCTTGTTATATAAGCGAAAATTAGTTTACAACGAGTACTTAATACACGAACTAACTAGTAATTTTTTATTAAATTTTCGTAATTTCGGCAATAAATTTAAAGAATACTATATTAAGCTGGTACAATATGAATCGAGATAATTAAATATATGTATCATGTATGCACGCATTGTCGAAAGTAAGATAATTTAATAAAAAGTTACGAGTTAGTACGCATATCAAGTGCTCGGTGTAAACTAGGCCTATGATTAGGCCTATGATCGACCCCTAGGTATTGACTAATGAAATTATAAATACTCTAGTAAATTTGTTCACTTTTGTCATTTTCACTCTAGTTACATGATACACAATCGATCCCCAGGTATAATACCTTACGAGTTCTTACTTACTCAAAACTTTAGATCGCGCTGAATCAGGCATTACAAATGCTTTGAAGCAAAAAGTAGGTAGGGAGGGGCGGGGGGGTAAGAAATAGGTTCTAAGAAACCGCTAAAATAAATTAAAAATATATACTTGTTTAAAAAATAACACTATGTATTTAGCGCTGCATTGCCATTTCGGACATTTACACTTACATAATTTTATATTCGCATATTTTCTGTGATAAAATAACGTATAAAATATATATAATTGAAATAGAGCAGGAACCGAATTTGTTGCTAAACGATAAAAATTATTAATTTGTTCTTGCCGTTGGCGCGTGAGATCCGTTATCAAATCGTCAAAGAATTTGACGCTCGCAAAATTCTTGTACTAAAGTATCTTTAAACATAGTAGTGTCAAGATCTAAAAATATTTCTCTGAATTTGTTGCTATATATAACTGTAACGGGCGCCTGCTCTCCGCGGATAAAAAAAGATTATTTTCAACATGTTATAGCATATATAATTAGCATTATATTCAGAGATTTTTACATCTTGATACTACAATTAAGGTAGTATCAAGATAGATACTACAGTCTAAGGATTATTTTAGTACAAGATTTTTGCGAGCACCAAATTTTTTAATGATCTGATAACGGTTGTCAGATATCAACTATCGGGATGAATTAATAATTATCATGTTCGAAATAAATTGAAGTCATTCTATATTTTTAAAAAATTTAATTTAATTTATTGTGTGAATCATAACTTAAGATACATCGAGATAAATAGCAAAAATAAAACAACATAAAGAATTATACAATTGGATAAGCATCAGCAATACTGCTGCTATAACCAGTAGATATAGAGAATATAAAAGCGAGAATAGGCAAAAAGAAAGTGTACCAAATAAAAGTGAAATGAAATGTAATAAAAATATAATATTTCTAAATATAAAATATAAAATTTTGATTATTTGTTTTCTATTTTATTTTAGTATCGAAAACACGCAAAGAAATTATTTAAAAAAAATATAGTTTGAAGAAAAGATTTCTATGATTTTCTATTTCTTTTACAATCGGTCTCAAGGTCGTTTTCCACTACTCTGACTATGCAGAAAGTATATTGACCTTCGGCGATCGTGCCCCTCGCAGCGGTCGATCCTTGGAGTGGTGGTTTTCCACCACTCCGACTACGCAGGTAATGGCGTAGCGATCCTCGGCGAAACACCATCACGAGCACGTTTTATAAGTTTAGCGAAACAAAGTGAGCAGAATCAATTGAAACTATTTTTTTTTATTTGTTGCTCATTTGTTGCTAAAAAGTTGCCAAGGAAAAAAATTTGTTGCTCTGTTAGTTTTTTTTTTTTAATAATGTTTTGCTAACGGAGAATTAAGTTAGTAGGACAATATGTGGATAATAATGTAATTGAATATAAAAATAACATCCGAATTTGTTGCTCATAAAATATTACGCATAATTTAATAATTTTTCTCCTTTTTATTCGATCTAATAAATTAAAAAAAGTTACTTAAAGAAAATTTATAGAAAATGTTATACACATCTAAAGAAAAATTATATTTAAATTGATGAAATTGTTTCTTTAAGTTGATTTTTTTTAAGTTGAAATGAAAATATCTTTGAGAAAAATAAAAATTTATTTGATTTCAAGAAATGACTTTATCAATCTTTCTTAAAGTAAATCAATTATATGTTTAAATAATTGGCCTAATTTTAACAAATAATTATTTAATTGAAAAAAATACTGGCAAAAATGTAAGACTCAATTTAGTTATTCTGGTTTTAAAAATATATTGCTTTTATTTAAATAAAGATTTGCGTTGCACGATCAAACTATTTCTTTAATTCTAATAAAAAAAACAATCATAAAATTTCTTTGAATCAAAGAAATTTTTTTAACAGTGTAGCAATGCACAAATTTCTTTGAGTCAAACAAATATTTTTTTAACTCAAAGAAACCTTTTTCTGGGTATATAACAAGTAACTTTTGAAATGTCAATTATTTTGAGCACAGTTTTAATTTTTGAATCTTATGTTTGTGTGTTACAGTATCATCGTAGCTTCATAGTTGAGTAACTCCGCTCGTTGCGCATCGGTTGGTGAGTCAGTAATAAATTTCCTCTTTATATTTGCATGCTTTTTAAATGTCCTGCGCAGGATCAAAGAATAATATTATCGCGCGATCGTATCCGTATTTTCGCGAGTGAGTGAGTGAGTGAATTAATCTGAAAAAGAGGAGGCACTCTGGAAGACAACCTTGGGGTGAGTAATATTTGTAAGATGTACTGAATGTATATATAACATATCCATACTAATCAATGGATATCGTATGTTACAGATATTCTTCGAGGTGGAAGGCGACGAGAAGAGGACATCACCCATCGTCGCCGACTTATAATAAGATAAACGAACCGCAGCCGGTTCGTCGCGTCGCGCGTTTTTTTCCGGGAGTGCCGTTTAAGTATTGGATTAATGAACTTTTCATTATAATTCCCATTCGATAGAATCCTAATTCAAGGGCCGGGAATCGCACCCCCGCTGCTTGGCAGTGAACATTTTTACTGGGGCGTTGCGCATGGTGGGCGTGCGCGCCGCACCGCGACGTTCCATGCCGAAGTGCCCGTGCACGAGGCAATTCCGAGCCGCTGTACGACATGTTCGTATGCATGTTGCGCGGTTGTCTGGATGTGTGAGTTTACATGCTCTGTCTCCGGCGATCGGTTCGGTCCTAAGCGGTTAGAGTTCGGATCGGTTGCCTTGGATTCGCACGTTTCTCTTGCTCTCGTCCACCTAAGGCTTTCTTAGATTCTTGATACCCTTTTTGGATTCTTTGAATTTGGGGTTCGAGCTAGGTGAATCATGTTTAATCTGACTTGGTCAGAACTTGGCCTTGTAGGTTAAGCTTGTGACGAGAGGCTGGCTCTCATTTCCTGATTCGTCTAAAATGCTAGACGTCGGCAATGAGTACCTTCTTCTCTCGTCCTGCCCGAGTGTCTTGTCGACGCCGCTTGGATATAAGATCCAGTGGGACTGATTAAGATGATCCGTTGGCTGGGCCTATGAACGAGTCAATTTTAGACGTGATTTTTGTGAGACAACAGACGTAGGAATTCAATACCATTGATTTCGTTTTCTTCTGCTTGGGGCTTACCCTTGTTCGGGGGCGGGTACGCGTGCGTTCTACGTGCCGACTCGGGGTGCTGAATCCACGGGAATCCTTCTGAATGGGAACTCATATCATGGGTTTTATAAACCCGAAGTGCCGCAGTATCGCGCGAGAAACTTTATAAATAATAAGTCCACGCGCGCAAATTTAGTATTATTCGCGAGTGTTTCGCGTGTGCAACAAATAGAAGAGGACAACCTTGAGGACACTGAGAGGAGGAGGAGGCCTGGGAGAGGCATCGGGCCTCAGCGGAGCAACCTTGGGGTAAATATAATTTCTTATTTATATGAATTTAATAATCTTTTTCTCTTTCATTTGATCTGATCACAATAAATTAAAAAAAGTTACATAAAGAAAATTTATAAAAAAATGTTATAGACATCTAGAGAAAAATTATATTTAAATTGATGACATCGTTTCTTTAATTTGATTTTTTTAAGTTGAAATGAAAATACCTTTGAGGAAAATAAAAATTTATTTGGTTTCAAGAAATGACCGTATTCATCTTTTTTAAAGTAAATAAACTATTTGTTCAAATAATTCGTTTAATTTGAATAAATAATTATTTAATTCAAAGAAAGTACTAGCAGAAATGTAAAACACAATTTAGTTATTCTGATTTTAAAAATATATTTCTTTTATTTAAAGAAAGATTTGCGTTGCACGATAAATATTTCTTTAATTGTAATAAAAGGAACAATCATAAAATTTCTTCGAATCAAAGAAATTTTTTTAACAGTATAGCAATGCACAAATTTCTTTGAGTCAAACAAATATTATATTTTTTGACTCAAAGAAACCTTTCTCTGGGTATATAAAAATTAACTTTCAAAATGTCAAATATTTTGAGCACAGTTTTAATTTTTGAATCTTATGTTTGTGTGTTACAGTATCATCGTAGCTTCGTAGTTGAGTAACTCCGCTCGTTGCGCATCGGTCGGTGAGTATTAAATTTTCTTTTTATATTTGCATGCTTTTCAAATGTCCTGCGCAGGATCAAGACATAAATGTTATCGCGCGATCTTATTCGTATTTTCGCGAGTGAGTGAGTGAGTGAGTTAATCTGAAGAAGAAAAAGAAGAAGACTAGAAGACAACCTTGGGGTGAGTAATATTTGCAATATGTATAGAAATATATAACGTATCTAGACTAATCAATAGATATCTTATGTTACAGGTATTACTCGGGGTGAGAATTGACGAGAAGATTAAAGGGAAATTAAGTGAAAATAAGGTACGTTGCATGGTGAAATTGTGCATAAACTTCAGCGAAAAGTGCTTGCCAGAGCAAGCAAGTTTTTACCGATTTCCGGAAAATGCAGTATTGCGTGATGGCTGGATTCGGACAATCGGAGAGTCATATGTCGAAAAAATATTAAGAGTAAGTTTTATTAAATATTATTAGCCAATTTTTTGTAATAATGGTATTGAGAACTTTTGTACGGCTCGTTTTTGGCGCTCTAAAATTTAAATCGTGGGTATGGTCATTCTCTGGCTTCTTCTTTTCTTTCTTTCGATTTTCTAACGAAATTTATCGTATCTAAGTTTTTTTTAGTGCGTACTTTTATTCTGCAAAAGGATTTTGTGATCTGTCAAACCAATTCGAAAATTAATTTATTCTGTAATGCGATCGGTTAGAATCCTCTCTTTGGATATCTGAAGAATGGTTATTTAAATTTAATTACTATATTTTGATTAATAATTCTTTAAAAGAAATTTGTTCATTATATTATTATAATTGACAAATAAAAGATATGTGATATTTTATAATAGATACACTTGATAAAAAGATAACATTAATCAACACATAAAAATTTTATTCATTTAATCGTATAATCGTTATTTAAAACTTAATATTAACAAAAATTTTTGAAGTACTTCTTACATGTATATTCCCTTTTTCAAGAATAATATTTTCGTAAATAATTAAAAAATTCAATATAAACTCTAAAAAGCAAAAGTACAAATTAAAAAATATATAAGCAATATTAGACATTATGTGTAACATTTGAGATGAGATAAATATTATTGTTGCTGAGCGTATATTGTATATAGTATATTTTGTGACTTTAAATAGACTAATATATATTCATTCATAACAAATAAATAATATAGAAATAATATAAAAATTTGTGGCATTACCTTTAATTGTGTATTTTATAGGTCAAGATATTTGTTGTTGTTTGTAATTAGAAAGATAATTAATTTGCAGAATTCATGCATCAAATCTAAAACAGGGCAGCTTTTTATGAACATGTTTTTAAATTTATAGATATATATATATATATATATATTTAAGATATTTAAAAAAAAAGTTCCATTATTTATATAATATTTAAATTGAGCTCACTGGTATGAAACTAATAAAAAATATAAAGTAAAGGTGTCTTTGAATACAATTTTATATAAAATTCTATATAAAAGAAATAAATTGTAAATGAGAAAAAACAATTTCATATAAAAAACAGTAATCATTTTTCATAAACTTGATGTATATTCTATAAAATTATTACTGTAGGTGGGGCAATAGGAGGAGCGTTCTGGCGTAGCCATTGACAAGGGATAGGATAATGGGAGGTACCTGCCGCTCGTGGTGCATGGTGCATAGCCATTGTTGATACTTACTTTGCATAATCAGTTGATTAAGTTTTTACTTAACTAAAGTAATCTATTAAAGATTCATAATAATGATAATCATGATTAATTTAATCTAGGCCTGTCCAAAATCCGATTTACTACCTAAAGTGTAAAAGAGAGCGATCTAAGGTTTTCTTTTTTAATTTTGTTTATAATTATATTATTGAGGCGCATAATTCAAGTTTTTTATACTTTTTTAGAGAAAACATTATAATAAATTAGACACAAAAATATTAAGTCTCTTTCACACATATGACAGGCGTGTGAATTTTTCATATAAATACTGTATTAATTTGAAATATTTAGAAATGACGTATTATTCTTGGAAAAATTATAATAAGCTTAAAATGAATTCACTTTTAAGTTTAGCCAACCCTAATAAGAACGATACTTATATTATATTTATTTTTTAAAACTACTCTTAAAATTATTACTGTTTAAATAATAAAGTATTAATCGTATATCCATGCAGTACTTATTAGCGTTTTGTAAATGAAGATGAAAATGAGTGATAGAAAAATGAAATTGCGCATGATTTATATAGAAATTATGGAAAAATATATGTGAAAGAAATTAATTTAACAATTTTGAATTCTTTAACGAAAACATTTCCAAGAAACTTGAAACTTTTGATCGCAACACATATTTAAATTTTTTAAACATATTTTTATGTATATTTTTTTGTTTGCCATTTTTTGCTTTATACTACATTAAAATTTGTCATATTGAAGTCAAAGGATAGGAAAAGAAAATTAATTTACAAAATATATGGCGGCACCTGAGATTTATATTATTAATTAAAAATTATATACACTTAACTATACATTACTTCCGCAGTATTAATTTACTATATACATATTATCTATATAAGATACTGCAAATACTGAATTTTTAAAACTTAAATTTTTCTTACAAATAAATTAAATTTAAATTCACGCTCGATCAATCGCATCGGGAAATCTGCCATGTGGAGGCCGCAAATGAGCACTTCAGGCGCGAGCGAAATCGTGATAACCAGCGATGATGTTTTTGAACGCAGGCATGTTTGCATAAGTAATCTTTGCGAAGAGGTAACCAATTAATGTAATTGTGTACTTAATGTAACAGTATCTCCGAAATCATTAGGAAATTCTCACGTAATCATGTTACAATCAAATGATGTAATCATGAAATCATTTTAAGTTTTTAGGTAAGCTTTGGAAATCATATATAATAGCGCAAGTTTTTGGCTTTTGTAATCATTTTTCCATGTTTTTTCTGAAAAAAGGTAATTAAAAAGTTTTATGAAATTAATTAGCAATAATCTGTAGCTAGTGGTTACCCCCTCGAATTTTTGTTTCGGCAAATGCGTTGCAAAATGCTAAGGCAGATGATCGGCCCGGTAACGAGGTAGAGCGTATCGTCAAATTAATTCGATAGGTTTTGTTTTAAATTGTCCTTATTTACATTATTTACATTATTCGTATAATAAAAAACAAAATTATTAACTAAAAAAATGATATTAATCTTAAAATGAATTAAATCTAAAATTAAAAATATTTATCTTTTTTTTTGTTAAGTTTTTTTGTTTTAATTTTAAAATCATTAGTTTTAAGATTGTGTGTGTATGTACATATATAAACAATTATAGTGAATTCGATTAAACCGCACTAGTACGCATTATGGCACATAAAAGTCGCTGTACGTTAATCTAAGTGTAAAAGTGATATGTCACAAATAACACATAGTTATGATTTGTGTACAACGAATTTAATGTGCACCAATGAAGGCACAAGAGCTTATACTGGTAATTTATAATTCCGATAACTCGGTTTGACTCATAAATTGTCTGCATTCATGCAAATTATTTACAATATCATTTAAGGTCTTACGTTTTCGACGAACTATCGGATCTCGAATCGCTGCCATTAGCTTTTCGTCGTAACGATTGCTCATTGATGTAGATGGGATCGATTCATTGCTGCTTGACAGAAGGGCGTTTTGGTTGCTGGTTGATAGGAAGGAGGTTTGAACGTTAGTTGATAGTTGAGAGTTGTTTCCAGCCGAGACATTTCTCGCATTTGGCGATTGGATCCTGTGCTTTCTCGATGATTTCATCGCACCGTTGTTCCTATGCATCTGCAGACTATTCAGAGGAATACTTGCCGATGATGGACATCTGGTAGAAGTAGTAGTCATAAAACAATACAAGTTGAATTGTGTAAGCTCGCGTTCGTATAAATCATTCGTTAATGTAGACGATGTCGACATATTTGCGGCGGCGGATGGTGAGAGGTTGTCAATCTTCATTCTTTTCAAAGCCAGACCGGGTTCAAGCTCCTTGCTAGGTTTGTCCGCAACGCCAGAAGAACGCGAGAATCCCGTACGTTGACCGGTTGACGTTGACCGCGATGACGATCTCGATCGACTATTATCCGGAACGTTATCCGAACTGAACGTTGTCAAAATATGCTTATAATATCCAGATGCTCGTTGATTTGCTTGCATGCGGATCTTATCTGCGGCTTTGCACCACCCGCGCAAAGTTGATTCTGGCACGCCAATGTCACGCGCCACCGCCGCCTTGGGTTTGCCGCTACATACCATGTCAATTGCCTTGATCTTCTCTTCGATATCTCTTTCTTTCCTCGATCGCTTGCTTTGATTTTCTTTTCGGCTTCCCATTTTCGTCCGGATCAAGGATTGCGATTTCGCGGCACTATCTCTTTTACACAATGATGTTGAATTTGGACTAGTGGATGTTAACGGTATCATCATATCTTGATTTATGCTAGAACCAGGATAGTTGATGTTCAAGCTGCCGTATCTGGTCAAGTGGTTGTAGTTTTGATAATAATTTAAATTAGGCTGACGATGCGTTGGCCTACAATCTCTTTGATCCGTAGCTCTCCCCGTTTTTATGGAAAGATCCATGGCAGATTCTTGTTGTTGATCCAGGTTGCTGCATAGAAAAAAAATTGATTAAATTTTATCGTACAAAACTAGTAAAAATATTTTGGCTATTTTCGTCGAATTCATGATGAACTTTAGAAAAATTAAAAGAAAGAATTCTTTTTTTCCGTTTAAATATAATAGCATCCAGTTCTGAGGAGGCTTTGATATATGTATATCTCTGGACTGCTAACGGCAGCCATTATTGGAAAATGAAACATATACCTATAAAGTACATACCTGCCCAATGAGCAGACAATATTTTTTCAATGTCCTTTTAATGTTTATTTTTTTATCAATTTAGTTTGACATTGTACAGATTCATTGTAAAAATAATATTTATTTAATATTAATTAAATATTTATTTAACATTAATTGTTTGAGATAATGATTTAAAGGAAATATATTTAATATTAATTTTACGTTTGTTTAATATTAATATCAAATTAATATTTTGTTTGAGATAATAATTAAAAGAAATATGTTTCCGAAAATATTTAAGTAGAAGGGTCTTATAAGCCGAGATGCAAACATGAAAGCATTGAGAACACTGTGTCTTTAAATCCTTGCAAAATTGAGAATGTTCGGAGATCTGGTGTAAGTGATTTTTCGTGTAAGCATTGCAAAATATGATTTTGAATATTAGTAGTGGTGCCGTTTGATCATTACAAACAACTGATTGCGACGCGCTATCATATTGCTTGAACCCGTGTGAAGTTAGTCTCCCAACATTAAAACAAAATTTTTTTTAGCTCATTTAATTGCTCATTGTTTACACATGTATGTACACTTTAAATTGTTTTTTTAATAACCATTTTAATAGAAGTGTGCAAACGAAAATTCAAAGTGTATATACATGTGCAAACGATGAACAATCAAATGAGTTAAAAAAAAATTTTTTTTAATGTTGGGGGACTAACTGCACATGGATATTGTTTGAGTATTTAATTCAAATAAATTCTGTTCTTAGCATATAAATTACTCCTACAGTCCTGTATCTCGTGTGTGTGTGTGTGAAGCTGGCGTATCATTTCGTGGAAACTCACGAAATGTTGAGAGTTCTGGCTTTATTTACAATAGTTCTATAGTTCCTGATAGATAAAACAAATAGTTTTGGCCTTTAAAGCGAAAAAAACGTATAGGACAAAGTAAGACGCCAGGTTCACGCAGCGTCTCAGTTTGTCCTGCGTCACTTTCCAGACCCAAATCTTGTAGAATTTTAAAAGATCTATAGTTCTAGATGAGTTCTAGAAAGAGTTCTAGCGTTTAACATAGTTTATTTAATAAAAAAAGAAAAAATTATTATAAAATATTTATTTTATAATATTATATAATAGAGTTCCGTGTACACAAAAATATTTCTCCTCCAGTTCTGAACGTATCTAAACGCCTTCCGAAGAGTTCCGGTCGATTCCGTTATTTAATATTTAATAAAAAATTATTAACTCCCGCCAAACACGTATTTTGTTATATATGGGTGAGACGCTGGTCTTTTTCGAAGAGTTCTGTGTATCAAAAAATATTTTTCCAATAGTTCTTAACGTAACAAAGCGCCTTCCGAAGAGTTCCGGTCGATTGCATAATTTATTAGTTAATAATAAATTGTTAACTCCCGCCAAACACGTATTTTGTCATATATGGGTGAGACGCTGGTCTTTATTCGAGAATTCTGTGTACCAAAAAATATTTTTCCAATAGTTCTTAACGTAAGAAAGCGCCTTCCAAAGAGTTCCGGTCGATTGCATAATTTATTAGTTAATAATAAATTGTTAACTCCCGCCAAACACATTTTGTCATATATGAGTGAGACGCTGGTCTTTATTCGAGAGTTCTGTGTACCAAAAAATATTTTTCCAATAGTTCTTAACGTAAGAAAGCGCCTTCCAAAGAGTTCCGGTCGATTGCATAATTTATTAGTTAATAATAAATTGTTAACTCCCGCCAAACACGTATTTTGTCATATATGGGTGAGATGCTGCAGCGTCAAATAATAAACTATGTATGGTAAATTATGTATGGCAAAATACGTGTTTGGCGGGAGTTAATAACTTTTTATTAAATATTAAAAACGGAATCGACCGGAACTCTTCGGAAGGCGTTTAGATACGTTCAGAACTGGAGGAGAAATATTTTTTTGTACACGGAACTCTCGAATAAAGACCAGCGTCTCACCCATATATGACAAAATACGTGTTTGGCGGGAGTTAACAATTTATTATTAACTAATAAATTATGCAATCGACCGGAACTCTTCGGAAGGCGCTTTGTTACGTTAAGAACTATTGGAAAAATATTTTTTGGTACACAGAACTCTCGAATAAAGACCAGCGTCTCACCCATATATGACAAAATACGTGTTTGGCGGGAGTTAATAATTTTTTATTAAATATTAAATAACGGAATCGACCGGAACTCTTCGGAAGGCGTTTAGATACGTTCAGAACTGGAGGAGAAATATTTTTGTGTACACGGAACTCTATTATATAATAATATTATAAAATAAATATTTTATAATAATTTTTTTTTTTAATTAAATAAACTATGTTAAACGCTAGAACTCTTTCTAGAACTCATCTAGAACTATAGATCTTTTAAAATTCTACAAGAATTGGATCTGGAAAGTGACGCAGGACAAACTGAGACGCTGCGTGAACCTGGCGTCTCACTTTGTCCTATACGTTTTTTTCGCTTTAAAGGCCAGAACTATTTATTTTATCTATCAGGAACTATAGAACTATTGTAAATAAAGCCAGAACTCTCAACATTTCGTGAGTTTCCACGAAATGATACGCCAGCTTCACACACACAATAAATTCTCAGTTTTATAATTTCTATATCGTTTCAAGATACGCAAACGATTCTTTGATGTTTAACCCGTAATGGTCACACTTCCAAATAATAACATAAAGATCACATAGGGTCCATTGGACCCTCCTGCACAAAATCAGTCGCCATTTTCCAGCTTTTTGATATTTCGTCGCAAAAATTTTACTGGACACACCTTGAGGTTTATTCTTTATCATTTAATAATTTTTTTTTAATTAGAATTTAACACAGTGAAAAAAATTCAAACAGAAAAAATTGCAAAATTTGACTTTTTACAAAAATATTTATAAAATTTTTAATTTTTGAGATAATTCAACAAAAATTTAAGGGTGTATTCTTAAGATAGTATACTTTCAGATAAATTTAACATAATGAACAAATTCAAATAAAAAAAATTGCAAAATTGGACTTTTTTTACAAAAATATTCATAACATTTTTTATTTTTGAGATAATTCAACAAAAATTTAGGAGTATATTCTCAAAAGAGTATACTTTTAGATAAAAATTAGTTTCATAGAAGGCTGTTCGATTTTGAATGGTCTGTCTACCCTTAAAGTTAGAAGGACGCGTGGGGTCTTTTGGACCCTATGGACCATTATAGTCCGGGAGGTAATGACACAAATTTTCAACTAACATCGACAAAGCTGATTTTCATTTCTACAGTTGTTTTCGTGTTACAAATGAATAAAATGACCGTCAGCCCATGATTCCGCAGGACGGGGGGCTTCCACAGTGTTCCAACAATGTCATAAAAGAAGTGTTAATATTAACGAAAAGTTAATATTGACAAAGCTAAAAATTCTTGTACTTACTATTGACAACATGAAATGTCGAAAGGATACCGTCAGCCGCGGCAACTGCGGAACGTCGTGCGTCAGTCACTCATACTAATATGTAAAAAAAATAGGGTAATTATCCCAGCCAGAAATGATTAGTCGAATCGACGTCGTTCGACATCGAAATCATCAAAATGATATTATTTCGATGTCGATTCGATAGGTCATTTCTCGCTGGGAATTAGTATTAATTTGACATCAAATCGACTTGTCGATGACTGGTTGAAATTTAAGCCCATTTTTAAGTCGAATCGACTACACATTTTGATCGTCGATCAACCAGTGCTATCGACATCGAATCGACATCGTTTCTGGCTGGGATGCAGTATAGGGGACTCAGTTCCAATCATGTTGACCTTGACACATGTTATAGAGGCAAGGATACTAAACAACTTTTCCCTATAAATTAATTGGCGCTTTCGTACAGTTTTTGAGATTTACTTAGAGAAAAAAAAACAGTTTTTCTTTATTATTTCCAAAAATATTTATTTTACAAAGAAAAGAAACTATTTTACAAAGTCAAACAAAAAATGAAGCTTGTGATAAGCTCTACAATAAAGATTATAGACATATTTTACCTAACTTTAATACTTTAATCGTTATAATAAAAAAACTATTTGAAGACACTGTGGGAGCTCCCCGTCCCGCGGGATCGTGGGCTGACGGTCATTTTATTCATTTGTAACACAAAAACAACTGTACAAATGAAAATCAGCTTTGTCGAAATTGGTCAAAAATTTGTGTCATTACCTCCCGGACTATTATGGGTTAAAGGAAGAGAAATATTATCAACCTAGACTTATAGTTTAGAGATGTGTATATTAAACAGAGAGAGATACAAAATATTTCCCTCTCTGTCATAAATTTGGTTAAAAACTACTAGCCTGGTAGCAGTCCAGAGGTATATAATCAAAGATTAGAAAAAATAAATCTGCCGATTTATATTTATTATTATAAAATTCGTAATAGTTGTAAAATTACCTTGTATTATCGCCCATTTTTTCTGTAGATGCAAAGCACTTCCACTATCCACCTCTGTTTCTGCTAGCGCGAGTAAAGTGGAGCGTCTTGGTACTCTCCGACCCTTGCTCTTTCTCTCCGTTCTTTTTTTTCTGCTCTTTCCTTCCACTCCTGGGAAATAAGATAGAAAAATTAGGTAAAATAAAGACGGCATATACGTTTCGTCGGAATGTACGTGCATTGCGTCGGTTTAAAAATCAATTTTCGTCGGCGTTGTTGCTTGAGAATGTTTTTTTATTTAAACTCGAGAACGCTATGTAAACACCCCGAGATGCATATTTGATTTGGCGTCTGTCTTTTTTCTATCTTTTTTCACACTATACACTATTGGGAGTATAAATTAATTCGGTCCGTTTTTTTGTGGTCAAAAATGCATTTATTTTAGAACAAATTGAATGAACAGATTAATCAAAGTATTGTCCATCACTAGCTACTACTTTGTCCCACCTCTCAGGCAATTTTCGAATTTCATCTCGAAAAAATGTTTTGTCTTTTGAAACGATCCAAGTTAGGAGCCAATTTTCGATTTCTGCGAAAGAAGTGAACCGGTGTTCTGCTAAATCGTGCTGCATTCGTCGGAAGAACCAGTAATCAGATAGAGCGATGTCCGGCGAATACGGCGGGTGCGATAAAATATCCCACTTGAGCGTTTCCAAATAAGTTTTGACGACTTTTGCGACATGAGGCCGAGCGTTATCATGTAGCAGAATAACTTTGCCATGTTGTTCCTCGCAAGATCCGTGTATTGGCGTTGGAGGGGAAGGAAGGTCGTTGCATAGCCACCATTTTCGAGACAGCGAGTCAATGTTAGTGTACATAGGTACTACAGCTATTAGTTGTATGAGTGAGCAAGTGTGCAGTAAAAGTATGGCCGCCGCCATTTTCGTTCCACATCGTTGAAGTGGATGCAACGACCTTCCTTCCCCTCCAACGCCAATCCACGGACCTTGGTTCCTCGTATTCCGGCCGTTTTTCTCGTAATGCACGGCTCATACGAATCAATTGTAGCCTATACCGATCGCCCGTAATGGATTCGCTAGGTTGTAGCAACTCGTAGTATACAACACCCCTTTGGGGTGTTTTTTGGCTGTCCAGAGCGAGGCTTGTCTTCAACGCTGATATCACCATTCTTGAAACATCGAAACCATTCCCTACATGATTCATCAGTTCGAGCATTGTCACCATAAACTGCTACTACCATTTGATGCGCTACAGCTGCGCTTTTCTTCTAATTAAAACAGAAAACTAAAACCTCCCGCAAATGCTGCTTAGTTACTACAAAAGTTGACATATTCAACACAGTAAAAAAACAGGTGTTTTGTATGAAACTCAAAGCGATATGTACTGAATATTATTAACAGATGTCTAACCTCTCTGAAACCACCGGAATCAACTGTCACTATGACACATTCATAATAGCCATAGCCATCTTTTGAAAATGGACCAAACTAATTTATACTCTCAATAGTTGGCGTCCAAATCGTCGTGTCTAGCGGCGGAGCACGATCGTCATCGAAAGTAGCAAAGCACGTGGTTGTGGCGTTATATAAAAATTCGTTCTCGCGTCTCGTATTCGCGACACGCACGAGACGTACTTTTTGGTGAGAGAGAAAACTCGAAATATCTTCTTTGACCACGCGACCACATGCTTAAACTCCAAATAGTACGACTTTTACTTACCGCGTCCAGTTTCCGATGTTAATTTCAACGATTAGTTCCAAACTCGGTAGATCATCGATTTTACACGTTTTAATGGCGTATGCGACCGTATGCCACGTCGTTTTCTATACCCCACTTGGCTTGACTTTGATTGTCTAGCCGAGACTTGCACTTCTTTGATCGTCGAATGTCTTAGCGCTCAAACTCGCTGCACTACATTAACTAATGTATTCGAGTTAATTGTTCAGCACGAAATGATTCTTACTACGCGACTTCTTACTTACGCGATATATAGCGCTCCCCATGTATCCCACCCTTGTTGCTTCAATAACCAATGAGTGTGTACACGCACCGGCAGAAATGGTATCTCTCCGCGCAGACGCTCGGTTGCCGCACACACGTGAAGCCGCGTACGTACATACGTGAAGCCACGTACGTACATACGTGTTTCATGGAAGTGCGGCGGAGGTCAGGGTACGGGCAGAAAGTAGTAGGAGGCGTTTTAATAGCGCACCTTTCTCGCTCGACGCTGGGTCGAGAGAGAAGACACGAATCGACGTGCTACCATGGAGAAACTCGGTGTCTCCTGCTATGCGCTTATACGAACAGTATACGGAATATTATGATTGGTTTTCTTCATATTTTGACGCTATGACTGTGCGCGTATAAAAAGTGTATGAAGTGCTTATAAAATTTAGAACGCGGTTTCCTATGCGATCTATGCGTTGAGTGGAATTCCCCTCTCTATAAGCGTACAATTATTTAATATTAATAAAGAATAATTCTATGCTCACTCCTGATAATATTATTGTATATGAGTATTATAAGAATATTATATTAAAAGTAAATAATATTATTTATTTCTTTTAATATTTTTTAAATTATCGGAAATATTATGTAGTTTTTAAATGTAGTTTTTAAATGTAATAATTGTAAAGTTTATGAATATTTTATGCATAATAATTTACATTAATTTTTGAACAAAAATAATATTTGTTTGAAAGAACATTTTCATAATATTCCACGGATATTGAAATAATATAGAATAAAAATTATTTTAATTTTTACAGTTTAGAGAATAATAACGTGTGCTTGGAAGACGTTAACTTGTGTAAAGAGTCTTTCTTTGTTACATATGTTATTCACTTGGTTCAAGATACGACCGCGCTTTTTGATGCTCAGCGCTTTCAATGCGCGCATCGCAAACGACTTTCCGTGCTCTGTTGCTTTTTCTCTTCTATAGGCTTTATGCATAACTCGGTAGTTTTCTAAGTCTATGGGCCCCACCCCTACTTATTCCAACGTACAGCGTATTGAAGCGCGTTGGAAATCCCTGTTAGGCTGCGTTCAGATTTCCCACCCGGGTGCACCCAAATGTCGTTTTATCTCTGTTGTTTACCGAATGTTAAACAAGGATAGAATAATGTCTGGGTGCACCCGGGAGGGAAATCTGAACGCAGCCTTAAGCGGTTAGCCCATTAGGGGATCGATTGTGTATCATGTAACTAGAGTGAAAATTACAAAAGTGAACAAATTTACTAGAGTATTTATAATTTCATTGGTCAACACCTAGTAAATTTTTATAATTTTGTAATTTTCACTCTTGTTATATAAGCGAAAATTAGTTTACAACGAGTACTTAATACACGAACTAACTAGTAATTTTTTATTAAATTTTCGTAATTTCGGCAATAAATTTAAAGAATACTATATTAAGCTGGTACAATATGAATCGAGATAATTAAATATATGTATCATGTATGCACGCATTGTCGAAAGTAAGATAATTTAATAAAAAGTTACGAGTTAGTACGCGTATCAAGTGCTCGGTGTAAACTAGGCCTATGATTAGGCCTATGATCGACCCCTAGGTATTGACTAATGAAATTATAAATACTCTAGTAAATTTGTTCACTTTTGTCATTTTCACTCTAGTTACATGATACACAATCGATCCCCAGGTATAATACCTTACGAGTTCTTACTTACTCAAAATTTTAGATCGCGCTGAATCAGGCATTACAAATGCTTTGAAGCAAAAAGTAGGTAGGGAGGGGAGTGGGGGTAAGAAATAGGTTCTAAGAAACCGCTAAAATAAATTAAAAATATATACTTGTTTAAAAAATAACACTATGTATTTAGCGCTGCATTGCCATTTCGGACATTTACACTTACATAATTTTATATTCGCATATTTTCTGTGATAAAATAACGTATAAAATATATATAATTGAAATAGAGCAGGAACCGAATTTGTTGCTAACACGATAAAAATTATTAATTTGTTCTTGCCGTTGGCGCGTGAGATCCGTTATCAAATCGTCAAAGAATTTGACGCTCGCAAAATTCTTGTACTGAAGTATCTTTAAACATAGTAGTGTCAAGATCTAAAAATATTTCTCTGAATTTGTTGCTATAACTGTAACGGGCGCCTGCTCTCCGCGGATAAAAAAAGATTATTTTCAACATGTTATAGCATATATAATTAGCATTATATTCAGAGATTTTTACATCTTGATACTACAATGTCTAAGGATTATTTTAGTACAAGATTTTTGCGAGCACCAAATTTTTTAATGATCTGATAACGGTTGTCAGATATCAACTATCGGGATGAATTAATAATTATCATGTTCGAAATAAATTGAAGTCATTCTATATTTTTAAAAAATTTAATTTAATTTATTGTGTGAATCATAACTTAAGATACATCGAGATAAATAGCAAAAATAAAACAACATAAAGAATTATACAATTGGATAAGCATCAGCAATACTGCTGCTATAACCAGTAGATATAGAGAATATAAAAGCGAGAATAGGCAAAAAGAAAATGTACCAAATAAAAGTGAAATAAAATGTAATAAAAATATAATATTTCTAAATATAAAATATAAAATTTTGATTATTTGTTTTCTATTTTATTTTAGTATCGAAAACACGCAAAGAAATTATTTTTAAAAAATATAGTTTGAAGAAAAGATTTCTATGATTTTCTATTTCTTTTACAATCGGTCTCAAGGTCGTTTTCCACTACTCTGACTATGCAGAAAGTATATTGACCTTCGGCGATCGTGCCCCTCGCAGCGGTCGATTCTTGGAGTGGTGGTTTTCCACCACTCCGACTACGCAGGTAATGGCGTAGCGATCCTCGGCGAAACACCATCACAAGCACGTTTTATAAGTTTAGCGAAACAAAGTGAGCAGAATCAATTGAAACTATTTTTTTTATTTGTTGCTCATTTGTTGCTAAAAAGTTGCCAAGGAAAAAAATTTGTTGCTCTGTTAGTTTTTTTTTTTTAATAATGTTTTACTAACGGAAAATTAAGTTAGCAGGACAATATGTGTATAATAATGAAATTGAATATAAAAATAACATCCGAATTTGTTGCTCATAAAATATTATGCATAATTTAATAATTTTTCTCCTTTTTATTCGATCTAAGTAATAAATTAAAAAAAGTTACTTAAAGAAAATTTATAGAAAATGTTATACACATCTAAAGAAAAATTATATTTAAATTGATGAAATTGTTTCTTTAAGTTGATTTTTTTTAAGTTGAAATGAAAATATTTTTGAGAAAAATAAAAATTTATTTGATTTCAAGAAATGACTTTATCAATCTTTCTTAAAGTAAATCAATTGTCTGTTCAAATAATTGGCTTAATTTTAACAAATAATTATTTAATTGAAAAAAATACTGGCAAAAATGTAAGACTCAATTTAGTTATTCTGGTTTTAAAAATATATTGCTTTTATTTAAATAAAGATTTGCGTTGCACGATCAAACTATTTCTTTAATTCTAATAAAAAAAACAATCATAAAATTTCTTTGAATCAAAGAAATTTTTTTAACAGTATAGCAATGCACAAATTTCTTTGAGTCAAACAAATATTTTTTTAACTCAAAGAAACCTTTTTCTGGGTATATAACAAGTAACTTTTGAAATGTCAATTATTTTGAGCACAGTTTTAATTTTTGAATCTTATGTTTGTGTGTTACAGTATCATCGTAGCTTCATAGTTGAGTAACTCCGCTCGTTGCGCATCGGTTGGTGAGTCAGTAATAAATTTCCTCTTTATATTTGCATGCTTTTTAAATGTCCTGCGCAGGATCAAAGAATAATATTATCGCGCGATCGTATCCGTATTTTCGCGAGTGAGTGAGTGAGTGAATTAATCTGAAAAAGAGGAGGCACTCTGGAAGACAACCTTGGGGTGAGTAATATTTGTAAGATGTACTGAATGTATATATAACATATCCATACTAATCAATGGATATCGTATGTTACAGATATTCTTCGAGGTGGAAGGCGACGAGAAGAGGACATCACCCATCGTCGCCGACTTATAATAAGATAAACGAACCGCAGCCGGTTCGTCGCGTCGCGCGTTTTTTTCCGGGAGTGCCGTTTAAGTATTGGATTAATGAACTTTTCATTATAATTCCCATTCGATAGAATCCTAATTCAAGGGCCGGGAATCGCACCCCCGCTGCTTGGCAGTGAACATTTTTACTGGGGCGTTGCGCATGGTGGGCGTGCGCGCCGCACCGCGACGTTCCATGCCGAAGTGCCCGTGCACGAGGCAATTCCGAGCCGCTGTACGACATGTTCGTATGCATGTTGCGCGGTTGTCTGGATGTGTGAGTTTACATGCTCTGTCTCCGGCGATCGGTTCGGTCCTAAGCGGTTAGAGTTCGGATCGGTTGCCTTGGATTCGCACGTTTCTCTTGCTCTCGTCCACCTAAGGCTTTCTTAGATTCTTGATACCCTTTTTGGATTCTTTGAATTTGGGGTTCGAGCTAGGTGAATCATGTTTAATCTGACTTGGTCAGAACTTGGCCTTGTAGGTTAAGCTTGTGACGAGAGGCTGGCTCTCATTTTCTGATTCGTCTAAAATGCTAGACGTCGGCAATGAGTACCTTCTTCTCTCGTCCTGCCCGAGTGTCTTGTCGACGCCGCTTGGATATAAGATCCAGTGGGACTGATTAAGATGATCCGTTGGCTGGGCCTATGAACGAGTCAATTTTAGACGTGATTTTTGTGAGACAACAGACGTAGGAATTCAATACCATTGATTTCGTTTTCTTCTGCTTGGGGCTTACCCTTGTTCGGGGGCGGGTACGCGTGCGTTCTACGTGCCGACTCGGGGTGCTGAATCCACGGGAATCCTTCTGAATGGGAACTCATATCATGGGTTTTATAAACCCGAAGTGCCGCAGTATCGCGCGAGAAACTTTATAAATAATAAGTTCACGCGCGCAAATTTAGTATTATTCGCGAGTGTTTCGCGTGTGCAACAAGTGGAAGAGGACAACCTTGTGGACACTGAGAGGAGGAGGAGGCCTGGGAGAGGCATCGGGCCTCAGCGGAGCAACCTTGGGGTAAATATAATTTCTTATTTATATGAATTTAATAATCTTTTTCTCTTTCATTCGATCTGATCACAATAAATTAAAAAAAGTTACATAAAGAAAATTTATAAAAAAATGTTATAGACATCTAGAGAAAAATTATATTTAAATTGATGACATCGTTTCTTTAATTTGATTTTTTTAAGTTGAAATGAAAATACCTTTGAGGAAAATAAAAATTTATTTGGTTTCAAGAAATGACCGTATTCATCTTTTTTAAAGTAAATAAACTATTTGTTCAAATAATTCGTTTAATTTGAATAAATAATTATTTAATTCAAAGAAAGTACTGGCAGAAATGTAAAACACAATTTAGTTATTCTGATTTTAAAAATATATTTCTTTTATTTAAAGAAAGATTTGCGTTGCACGATAAATATTTCTTTAATTGTAATAAAAGGAACAATCATAAAATTTCTTCGAATCAAAGAAATTTTTTTAACAGTATAGCAATGCACAAATTTCTTTGAGTCAAACAAATATTATATTTTTTGACTCAAAGAAACCTTTCTCTGGGTATATAAAAAGTAACTTTCAAAATGTCAAATATTTTGAGCACAGTTTTAATTTTTGAATCTTATGTTTGTGTGTTACAGTATCATCGTAGCTTCGTAGTTGAGTAACTCCGCTCGTTGCGCATCGGTCGGTGAGTATTAAATTTTCTTTTTATATTTGCATGCTTTTCAAATGTCCTGCGCAGGATCAAGACATAAATGTTATCGCGCGATCTTATTCGTATTTTCGCGAGTGAGTGAGTGAGTGAGTTAATCTGAAGAAGAAAAAGAAGAAGACTAGAAGACAACCTTGGGGTGAGTAATATTTGCAATATGTATAGAAATATATAACGTATCTAGACTAATCAATAGATATCTTATGTTACAGATATTACTCGGGGTGAGAATTGACGAGAAGATTAAAGGGAAATTAAGTGAAAATAAGGTACGTTGCATGGTGAAATTGTGCATAAACTTCAGCGAAAAGTGCTTGTTAGAGCAAGCAAGCTTTTACCGATTTCCGGAAAATGCAGTAATGCGTGATGGCTGGATTCGGACAATCGGAGAGTCATATGTCGAAAAAATATTAAGAGTAAGTTTTATTAAATATTATTAGCCAATTTTTTGTAATAATGTTATTGAGAACTTTTGTACGGCTTGTTTTTGGCGCTCTAAAATTTAAATCGTGGGCATGGTCATTCTCTGGCTTCTTCTTTTCTTTCTTTCGATTTTCTAACGAAATTTATCGTATCTAAGTTTTTTTTGGTGCGTACTTTTATTCTGCAAAAGGATTTTGTGATCTGTCAAACCAATTCGAAAATTAATTTATTCTGTAATGCGATCGGTTAGGATCCTCTTTTTTGGATATCTGAAGAATGGTTATTTAAATTTAATTACTATATTTTGATTAATAATTCTTTAAAAGAAATTTGTTCATTATATTATTATAATTGACAAATAAAAGATATGTGATATTTTATAATAGATACACTTGATAAAAAGATAACATTAACTAACACATAAAAATTTTATTCATTTAATCATATAATCGTTATTTAAAACTTAATATTAACAAAAATTTTTGAAGTACTTCTTACATGTATATTCCCTTTTTCAAGAATAATATTTTCGTAAATAATTAAAAAATTCAATATAAACTCTAAAAAGCAAAAGTACAAATTAAAAAATATATAAGCAATATTAGACATTATGTGTAACATTTGAGATGAGATAAATATTATTGTTGCTGAGCGTATATTGTACATGATATTTATTATGTATTTTATACATACAATTACAGATATGAAATATGTTTATATACACGTATAATACATTGATAATAAGACTTTTTCATACATATCGGATACCGTTTCGCGAATTATGTTCGTAAAATTATGTTTGGGTGAATACTCTTTAGTTATATAAAAATAAAAACTATCACTAAAGCGTATGCGATTATGTATGTAATATGATGTACAATTGGAATTAGCTATTTTCCATAAATTTTAATCGATAAAAAAAGCTCTTGCTCTCTCTTTATATATTTCTTATATTAAAATCCATCTTTACCTAGAAATAGGAAGAAGTTTTTTAGTATTTTACTGTCGATTACAAATAGTAGAGCTTTCTAGGAGAAAAAATGATTTGAGACTTGTAGGCAACAACTTTTAAATCGTGTACCATGCAACCTTCCTATTATTATCGTCTAAGGCTTTTTATATTAATTTATTTCATGATTGTGAAATTTCAAAAGTAAATGAATCAAAATACATCTTTTGGTTATACTAGAAAGAATTCAACATTTTGAAAGAAAATTTTTTTAATTAATCTGCTTCTTTTTCTCATAATGAGTTATTTCTATAACTTATACACTTGGAAATCAAATCCTAATACTATGAAACTTTTATGAATAAATCAGCTAATGAAAAATTTGTATTATTGGAAGGCAATGATCAGTTATTAAATAATACTGCATATCAAAATTGCGTTGTTATCTCGTTCAAATACCCATGAACTTTTGCATCATTTATGTATCACGTTTATAAATAGAGTGATTTTCTATGTCCATCTGCAGATGCATAAAAAAATTGCTAGTTCTTTAATTGATATAATGGTCGAGCAAATGATAGAAAATACTTTTTTCTATTTTATTTGAGATAACATGGCATATTTTTTGTTGGAATATTTCACATGTATTCGGATTGTTTTACTAGAATTTACCATTGTAAAGAATGATTTATAATATAACAATAATCAAGAATGAATTAAAAATTTCACAACGTTTTGTTATAAATTTTTATGTAGAGAGTAATTTCTTTAATCTTCAATTACATATTCAATATTTTAACTTATCTCTTAAAACAATTAAAAATATAAAAATATAATACTTGAAGAATATGTAACATTTGTATATAACATTTAATGTAAAGCAAAAATAGGAAATAAAATAGCGAATCTATATGTAAATAACTATTGACGTATACTTGTTACTATACATTTCCTTGCAACCGTTTAATACATCTGCGGGAACCAAAACTGTTTGACATTTCCAAATAAATCTGGACAGTGTCATCTCTTCAGTGCTCCTCAGAAATACTCATGCGTCAATATTAGATGTTTAAAAATTCAAGTTTCTTACATAGATAATTTCAAAATAATGGAACTAACTTCAGATTTTTATCCTGAGTATTTACTACACTGAGAAAAAGATACGTAAAACTTATATTTGTAGAATATAAATTTATTTCATTAAAATAAATCTTTAATTTAAATAAAGCGAAATAAAATTTTATTCCTAGCAAACCAATTAATTAAAAAAATTAGATATATAAATAGAGAAATATATTTCACAGAAATATATATTTCATTATTACAATTCAAATTTTTTTTAAATATCGAAGAAAATGTTACAAGCAACATTTTTTTCTGAATATATCGATTTTTTCTCAGTGTATTGACGCGCTATTGTATATTTGTGATAATTCCTAAAGTAGGCCGACATATTAAACGTATGCCTTGTTCGAAAAATTTTCAGAACCTAATGATACAATTATATTACTATTTACTATTACTGTCAATATCATAATAGATAAATCATATTTAAAAAATAATATTTATAATTTTCTTAATATAGTGGATTAGAATACAACTGCAATTAAATTCATCTTGTAAAAGAAGTTAGAGAGACTACTAAAATCAAATGCAGTATGTATTATTTCATTCACAAAAGAGTATTTATATCAGAAATTTAGAAAATAATAATTATAAAAATTTTAACGCGATTTTTTAGCATTGTAATAAATGAATCTGTATGTATATTGTTTAAAGCTTTATATTGCACGTATTGCTATTCATGCGAATACGCTTCTTTCCAAATTAAAATTTGCGTTTACTACTAATAATACATAAATTTCTCTTAAGCAATTTCTCTGTTTTTTCTTTCGTCAATTTATCTATGCCAATCATGCATAAAAATAGATATACACATTCTCTTATACGTTCATCACCGTATGTCATCCGTTCAGGATAGGTGTGTCTGATAAAGAATGAACTCGATTGAATCGACGATTTTTCAATGTTGTCATAGCCTCCATAAGGTCAGTTCGTGTACTGAAGAAATCCACTATTGCCTGACCGGTCAAAGCAGATGCCAAAAATTGCTCAACGGTTATCGACCAGTCAGGATCAGCGGATGATGCTATGCTTGATGGATTTCCATTACGGTCAGGTGACTAAAAAAAGAAAGTGTCGAACTTATCGTTATAAAGAATATCGATTGTCAATACAAATAAAAATATATACCCTTTCAACAACTGAGGAAGCTTGTTGAGCCGTAGAAGCAGCTAGAAGTAAACTATCTTCAGATTCTTCTCTCTCTACGTAGAATTTCTTACCAACGTCTCCCAATTGAAGCAGAAGTGTACCTATGGTTTTTGTATTATTTTATTTATAAACATAAATGTTACTATAAAATGAGGTTTCTAAGTATAACAATATAAATATATTACCTATAGAAGCGATGCAATGATACGTCTCCTGCTCTTCGGGTTGAGCGGGAAACATGTCGTAAAGAGTTTTCCACAATGCTATAAAATGTTTTTGAGACATTTTTGGCACAGTTTTGAGATCTAGTGGACTATCTTTTGATGCTATCATCGAACGCAAGCTGCCCATACTCTGAACTTCCCACGATTGATCACCTGGCTGGCTGTTTAAGCTCGTGGATCGCGATAGAGTGCTTACGCTAGGTTCTTCTGCCACACTAATTGGCATTTCCAAGGAAGCTACGCTCTGCTCCATGCTGTCGAAGAAATCCGTAGCTTCTGCCGCCATTTCGGCTCCATCTAATCAATTCATAAATTTACATCGTAATGTAACAAACATAGATTAATATATTTAATATGTATATGTAGATTTCATATATATATATATATATATATATATATGTATGTATTTATTATTGAAAATATCTTATTTACCTGCTGAATGTGTTGGCGATTCAAAGTCGGCAGGCGTAAGAAGTGGCGGTAAATGCAACGTATACAATAACTTTAATCTCTGTGTTAAATCAGCCGTTGCTGTCATTCCTATAGCTTGCACTAGTTCCCGGAAGTTTAGCAAACCGTCGCGATTACGGTCCATCAACTAGGAGAACATATATATATATTTTTTCTAAATAAAGTAACTATATGATTAATGTTTCTTTCGTATTGCTTGTAGTCAAATACGCAATAGTAATAGAAAATAAAATTTATGTTTTATAAGACAATTTTTTTAAATTTTAACTTTACTATACAAAATTTTACAATACATGTTAATCGACGAAGAAAACAATTTATAGATTGAACTTACACGGAATAGCCGCGCAGACAGAGATTCGGCTTGAGTGCATTTTCCCCATGGAGATAGTCCGCCAAATAATATTCTAAATAAGTCAAAATCTACTTTATATGCTTCGTAAGGTGGTTGAGTCGGATCATAGCGGTCGGGTTCGGATTTTCTTTGACTCATTAGCTCTTCTCTCACTAAACTTAACAATTCCTGTACACATAGTATAATTAAAATATTTATAATCATGTTCCGTAGTTTATGTGAAACTACCTTGAATTACCTGCAGTTCTTCCATTTTCATATATTTATCAACAACAACGCTTCTTATTACGTTTTTCTCAATTCCATCTTCGAGACTTTGAACTACTCTTAGTCTGTGCTTCAGGCGCAATCTTTCTATTCCACCAATTGTCAAAGATCCATATCTCGAATATGCTTCATAGATTAACGTTTGGACAGATATACTCTATAATAGCAAAATATATTTTAGATATATTATAATTGAAGATTGGATCAGATATGAAATAAAAAGAATACATTTATATTCTTACCTTATTGGGTGATGCACTATCAGCTGGTTTAGGAAATATTGGGCCTTCGTCGTTATATACACCGCCAAGGTAATCTGTTAACAATTGCATAGCTTCTCCATCATCGCGACAATTGAGTAACTTGTCTTGATTCCATTCCAACACAGTTAATGCTATCTGATAAAGCAAGAGAGATCTATTTATTTTAAATAACTTTGTACTTATTATACATAACAACGACGAGATAATTTGATTAAATTCTAAAATTTAAATAAACTTAAAATAATAAAATAGAACAAACTTGTTAAAAAAAGTTATGTTAAATTTATTCATAATAAGAGTATTTTTGTATAACAATCTATTGGAATTTAAAGAAAATTATATTTATTGAAAGATACCGTTAATTGAAAAAATATATTAAAAAAAATTATGCTCACTATATTTATAATATAATTTATTACCTGAAAAATAACTTTTGCTCCATCATAGAAGAAACAATCCATGATGTTTACAGCACTACTGGTTGGCATAACGCTTAAAAATATTGTTAAAAACCAAGATAATGAGATAACTTTAATTAAGCCAAGCTCTTGTAATTTGGCATGTAAAATTGGTAAATGCTCAGCTGCCAGTTCCTCTAAAAGACCTTGGTCAACAAGAGCACCGACTACTCTCCGATCGTAGTAATCAGGCAATAATGATTCACAAACATTACATAACTGCCAGAACGCTGATTCCTCAGAGCAGTAGATTAACAGAACTGAAGCTACTATATTCATTGCCTGACAATAACCTGCATAATACATTTATGATTAATTTTTGTATTAACATAATGCTCAAATAACATAATTTAATTATTTTTAAACAAATATTAATTTTACGTTTCAACAGCTAAAATAATAGATTTTTGATAAGTCGATATTTAGTAAAATTAGATAACCAAAAGATTCTTTCTATTATATTTAATTAAAAATTTGGTTTGTAAAAGCTTCAAATTGTATTAAAAATGAACAGAAAAATATTAAACTTACCGATCTGAGGATTTCGCCATGCATAGGCAGATAGTACCCTTCGCAGCGCGCTTATTCCAGTATCCGATTGGAAAGCTGGATGTTCCGGTAACGATCTATGCAAATCCCTTTCGATTTCTTCATTTGCTTGACATGATTTACCAAGTGATTGTTCGACCAATGATTTATATAAGTCTGGGTTCATTGCCTTTTCGTTTAAGGCACCTAAAACGATGCATTGTATGTACCAGAGTTTATTATTATTTGTAAAATATACTGTATCATTTATATATTACCAGAAAAAGTAAGCCAAACTTCTCCTCTGAGGGCCTGCGGTATTCCTTGAATAACGAGTTTCGTAGTTTCCGTAGTTCTATACATTGTAATTCCCCTTCCATATTCTGCAAAATGTAGCTCCCATTGCTTTTCTTTAGCCTCTTGTTTCAACGCGGCTTCGGGAGTCAATGGAGCTTTAAAAAGTATCATCAATGGCGGCTGTGGTTTCCACTGTTCCATAGGTTTCGCTTCCTCGCAATTGCTAATGTTACTCGAAGAATTTGGTAAACATACATTATCTCTCATTCTGTAACAAGTTTACAACTTACAGTTGCACACATCTACATATATTTTATATCTATTAGAAAACGTTACACAAACATACACGTAATTGAGTTTAGACTTTGCCAGAAGCTCGGAGATTTTCTGCACCACAAAATCTCTATCGTGTATTTGCGCGAATAGGAACGACGAACGCGCCGTCGTGACTAATATCGACTTATCCGTTCCTGTGTTGGATTGATTTTCTGCAGACTCAACGAGCGTTACTTCCCTCAGAGGTATAACTAAATTGACCTGTCTTCTTACCTGGATATACACAAGTGATAAGTAAATTTTACAATCAATTCAGGTTAAAGTTTATTTGTTTTAGAAAGATATTTACCCTACTTTCAAAACAAAGGTAATTTTGGGATAAATATATCTTTCCCCAAACGTATCTTTTGTTGTATGGAGTCCATAAGGTGGCGTCAATGCTACCATCTAATTTCTCGGTTCCAGGCAACCTAAATTGAAGCCTATAAGTTTCCGAATGCGCTCGTGCATCCAGATCCCTCTTTAAGAAAGACGGCTTCTTAGGCACATTTTTGCTAAATTAAAAATTATTTCGGTATTTATTTTTGGCATTTATATTTATATATAATTCTCTAAAAAGTAATATAATCGCAACAACGTACCTTAATTTATTCAGTAAATCTCTATCCTCGTTAAACCCACTTTTTTCATCAATGAGTCTAAGACAAATAAAAATTAAGTAATATTAAATTAATACAAAATATAAAATATAGTTTTTACATACTTTCCGTATGCGACACATTAATAAACTAGTACCTTTTCATAGCAATATTGGTCAGTTGTTCCATTAACGAATACGTTTCTGATTTATGTAAAAACATAGAAAAATAATGCTGTAACACAGAAGAAAAAGTTAAGTGTGAGAACTTGATTGACTGTCATGTGGAATGGATCGCGACATGCGTCGATAACGATACATAGAAATATATGCATGACGCATACCTCTTTATTGTCACGTGTTACAACGCGTATACTATCTGAAACTATAAGGGAATTAGTTTTGTTTAATTCCGTAATGTCCGTCCATCTTATAGTCAGCTTCGTTTCTCTCGCCAATATGTAAGCGTAAAAGCACATGTGGTTTACAGATAAATAGAGCCATCCTTGCCTAGGTAATCGTGATTTCCAATAACTAAAAGAGACACATAATCATTTTATGAATCACATCTTCCAAATGTATATATATTTAATATTATATTCTTATAAAATCTTTATATTTAAAATATTTAAAAACCTGCATGAATAGTAATTGACCAATTTGTCCTCTTTAGGTATATTGAACAATTGGTGGAATTTAAAAGACACAGTTTTAAAAGACTCCGGATCTTCTTCTGGAAATAATATTATTTCTCAATTTATTGCATTCACAAACAATGCAAATCTTACAATTTAAGTAACGATTCTACCATCCGCAAACTGAGAATCCGGGATGCTGTTTGCTATTATAGATTGAATTTTGCAGCAAACAAATTCCGTTATCTCCTCCTCGGTATCGAACGACGTGAGGGTAGTCATTAAATTCGAGTGGAGCCATTCCCAATCCTGCAAAATCTCTTCACGGGTCAAGGAACATGCCACTTCTGCAAATTTTGAATATAAATAGGCATATTAGATATTCAAACTTTACTAACAAGATTTAATCAAAATAAAATTTAGCCCATAATTTTTGTAGATCGTAATTGCATTTTAAAATTAAATGTAAGCAAAACCAATGGGCTTCTTGTACTCCCTCGGCATTCGCTATACTCAGCTGATATTTGTTTATACTAATGTACACGCAATGTTATCAGTTACTGTGCTATTATCTCTGTTACTCGCTAAAACAATATTTGCATACATATTCATTGCTCTTGGCTTTATGTTTTTTTAAATGTATAATACAAGTAGAAAAATTTCTACGTACTATACAGTTGTAATATGCATAATTATACGGTTGAGGATTATAGCACTAATTACATAATTACACAGTTGAAAGATTATGGTGTCAAATTATTCTCTAACAGTAGCATGAACAATTTTTTTCCATAAGAATCAAACAGAAAATGGAAAATATAAATATGTAGTAAATATAAAATTTCCACAAGGACCAAACAAGTTCAGAGGTTTGTTAATATTTTTTTTCCCAAACAAGTTCTCAAAATATTAATCAAATACTAAAACCTAGTTTATACTTATTATACGTTCGAAGAAAAATGATCATATTTATGCAAAAAGAAACAAATAAAAGGATGTTCTTGTTAAGAGCAATTTGTAAAATTTGTAGAATTTTGTAAATAAAAAATTAAAAAAATAATATTTATATTTTAAATAATACTTCCTTCTACACTTTTGTCATTAATTTTATAAAAAAAGATAAATGTAAAATATGTTATAGAATAAGTAGTAAAATTTCTGTGACAACTAAACAGGTCCAGAGACTCTAATTTTTTTTTACGTAAGTCCTCAAAATATTAACACAAAGCCTACAACCTTATTCTTTTACCTATGTTCAGAAAAATGACCATATTTACACAACAAATGGTTTAAACATGCAAAACATCTTTTCTGTTTCCTAAAAAATTTAATTTTTTGAATTTGTTTGGTTTTTTGTGGAAAATCTTTAATTAAATTTATAGACAGAAATTATCTCTATCACTTTCCTTCCTTTTTTTTTCTCTTTAAGATTTCATGTTCCTTATATCTTATATAGAGTTTTAAAGTTCAATTATAATCAAATACCCCAATAAACTTCCGACGATGGTGTTTGATGAAGAATTCTAAAGGGTGGTGGTTTAGTGTCAAAAACACTGTCCAATGTGCCCACCAATATGGAGGTAAGACCTTTTGTCTTCCCATGTCCTTTGCGACGTTGCAAAACGAAATACACAGTCGCCTGCTCAGTAATCCTATTATAAAACAATAATACAATTATATAAAGTTCAACAATTTCTAGAAAAAGAATAGAAACTTTTAAAAGATTTTAGGATATGATCAAAAAACAGATCATCGACAAATGTGTAACGAGCATCAGAAATTAGAAATTAAGTAAAACAAATTTAGTTAAAAGTTGCTTGATTTAGATGCCAGTAAAAGACATTGACAGCGAATATTAACTGATTTTTTTTCATCAAATATTATTGTTCTCTCTCTCTCTCTCTCTCTGTTAACATTTATTATTACTAGCAGTCATTATTATGTATATTCGAAGGCACGCTAAATTAGCGTCGAACTATCCTCTCTTATCATGTCACTGTTTTCGACATCGCCGCTTATCGACTCCAACGACCAGGCCAGACACACTCGTGTAACAGCGATGAAGCGGCATGTCGCGCTTTCGTGCATACACACTTTTACACGCTAGGCGTGTTTCGTGATGTTTCGTTATCTCACACTAACGGCTCGTTCGCGTCGTTAAAAACAATCATTTTGTCACGTTATGACGTTATACGTTCGTAACCGATAACGTTGCTCCGTCCCGCTCTCGTTCGTCGGGGCGACGCGGATGTCGAGAAATTGTTACCGAAACGTCGCGGAAGGCGATAGGAACCTCCCGATTCCGCGATATCGCCCGCTGCGGAGAGGACGCAACCTCTGGCGTCAGCTGTCTCCGGCGCGATGTAAACATTTACCCGCGCGACTTTCGAGGTCGGTCGCTGTCGCGTTTTCGACGCTCGCGTGACGTTGTCGATCAGTGACAATTGATCGCGAGCGACGACGAGGATCGCAGGAGGATCGCCGTAGGCGATGACTTTACCAGAACGCGTTGGCGAGCAACACCTCCTGCGGCTTCACCCACATCTCGACCGCCGTGGTGCACACCGCGCGAGGTACATATGGCACTAACGCGGGGACTGCAACGATGACAGCGGCGACGAGACGACGACGACGACGGAGACGTCGTGTACGTGCGCGCGCGCGCGCAACCCTCTCCGAGGAACGGAGTTGCCGACCGCGGCCAGAGCGGGGGGAAAAGGAAAAGAAAGATTCGGAGCGGGTATATACTCGTGACAGACAGATAAACACCGACCGCGACGGCGGAACGATCAGCTGCGACTCGTGAGGGACGCACGCTCGCCACGCCACGCACTGCGAATGTCACTACGCGGAGGAAATGGAGGTACTAGCGCTCGCCATCGTGCTCTCGATCCCGTCTGGTCCCGTCCTCCCACGTCCTCCCGTCTCTCGTCACCCGGCTGTCCGACTGAGGTTTTTAGGACGAGTACCGATTGACTCGGAACTTCAACACTAATGACGAGACTGCGAGCAGTTTTATAAGGTTAGACGTAATAACGACTTATTTTTTTACGGGGATGAATAATGATGTGAACTCTTGGGAAATGCACCACTTGTTTTATCAATAAAACGTTGGCCCACCATTTATCTTTAATGCAGATTTTATTTTTGCTGGAAGGTCGTGCGATACTTGAACAGTCAGTAGTGCAATGTTGTGCCGTTCTCCTAGCAGAACACTTTTCGAAAGATTGAAGGAACGATAGAATCCTATTGTTTTTGAATCAGGTTTCTGGCACTTTCTGTCGTTTTCTATTGGTTTTTTTTTTATTAGAGTGTTTAAGGCGGTACAATCGAGAAGTCATAATAATGCTTCAGTCCATTTAAAAATCATATAGAATATTATTTGAAGCAAGATTAATATTATTAAAATTTCAGACCGATTGGCTGCGCAGTTTCTAATAAAATAAAAGTTAGTTTACAGTTTTATACATGGTATCTTATGACGAGTGTATCAACTTATACATCATGTTACATTACTTTTCCAAATGCTTCAATATACATAAAAATTATATAAATAGTTGAAGCAAACCTTTGCGTATGTTCTTGCAAAAGTTCAACTATATCATCATGTACATAATACTTGTGTACATTGTGAATAGAGTTGAATTTTTGCAAGAACATACACAAAGATTTGCTTCAACTATTCATGCAATTTTTTGTATACAAGTAAAAGGCTGATGAAAAATATGTTTATGAACTAAATATAACTATTGATGAACTAAAAAAATATAATGGAAAACGTAGCAACTGTTGAAAAAGTGATTTAAAAAATGGTTACAAAGATAGTTAATCAAGTTGTTGTGGGATTGCAGGTGTAAGCATTGAAACGTTGCAAATTAGCTATCTAATTGTACAGTTACACCTGATATTTTTAAGCAAAATTAAGAATATGCATAAACAGTATGTAAAATTTTATTAATTATTATCGAACATTTCATTAATTTGATTTTACACATTTAAAATAATCTCATATCTCATGGAATCTAAATACATGTTAAAACAATTGTTATGTTTTCAATAATATAAATCACTTTTTACTGAGATTGTATATCAATCTTAAGAAATATTGGTGAAAATCTACTTCTCACTTTCCACCCTTCAAAGCTACTCACAATTTGACATTATTTAATCAGGCAATTACACTGGCATATTGGATGGGAAGGATATTGAAGTTTTGAAGGACAGAAGGCAATTTTGAAAGATATTTTTTGCTAAAAGAATAGTACATCAGTTCCATTGGACCATTCAAGCATTGCATGACTATATTCCAAGGATAAAATCCATATGACAAATGGTAGATAACTTTTTATCTATAAGACAAATGATGAATAATCATTTATTCATAAGAAAAATAGTGTGTTTTCTAGGTGTTTATATTACTTTATCCATCTGCTGTATAAAGATATTTATATCTCTCTATTGTTTGATTAATTATATATTTTTTTAGGAGCATCTGACCAAGGATGTGTCACATGACTTCAAGCTGCTGATGGCTGATAGATAGAAGTCTAAATATCTCTGACAGATCTAATGCTGCTGGGAAATCTCTAATTATTAAACGGAAAAACAAGGGACATACTAAAAGTGAATATAACTTGGACAACATAATGGAATGCTTGGAAAGAATCAGTCATCCAAGTTCATGGGTGAAGGAAAAGTACCAGGAGGTTCAGAAATTGTTGAATGAACGAGAGGCGAAGGTTGATCCGAATAAGCTTTATGAGAAAAAGACCAAAGCCCTGGAGATTCTAATGGAGATCCTGGAAGCTCTTACGCACTGCAAGGAGACTCTCTGCACCGTGGCGGCTGCGATAACGCATTTAAATATAGGTATATTACAAGCCGACATGGAGGCCACGGGACTCGCCACGGAATGTTTCAAAAAATGCATCGACCTATTGGAAGAGAGCAAACTATCGCCCGAAGGCATTTTACCGGCCATAAGCGCTAATAATCAGTTAGGTCTGATATATGCTCAACGAAGTTCCTACGAGGAAGCTAAAAATTTTCTGAAGCAAGCGGAAAGCTTGTACGTCACGTTTACAGAAGACGTTAAACTCGATCCTGTTCACATGGTGACCATTATGGGCATTGAGGAAATCGAGGGAGATCTGTGCGCCAAAAGTATTCTCGAGAAGCTTCACACGCTAACTCTGTATTACTTGGCGCAGGTCTGCCGCGAACTGGACGACAAGTGCAGCTTCGCTCTGTATTGTCACAGAACGCTGAGTAAGCAGTTGAGTCAAAATAAGATAACACAGGATCTGGATTACGTCGATTGGGCGTTAAACGCCGCGACGATATCTCAGTACTTCATAGAGCAAGACAAATTTCCGCAAGCGAGACATCATCTAGCCGCGGCGTCCTGCATACTTGAGAAATATTCAGAAATATTGAAGGCGAAAGGCACTAGGGAAACTAGTGAGAGTATTGCCGCGGAATACGAGAATTACGATCACAGATCAGCGAGTATCGCTAGATGCTGGGCGAAGTACGGTATCGCTCTCCTGGGAGCGTCCAAAGAGAGATTGCTGAAGAAGGCCGAGCAGGAAGATCACGCTTCAAAGCCTGCGAAACTTTCCAACGAGGTCTGCAAATATCCGCAAACCGAGATCATGGAGGACCCGAGATTCGTAGACCTAGAACCGGAATTAGAATCGATTACTAATGAAATCACGGACATGTATCTGTTGGATTTTAACGACGCCAGACCAGTGTTCCTGAACGTTCGGAAGTGGTTGGACAAAGCGAAGGAGTATTATACCTTCGAGAATCACGCATCGGACTACGCCTGGATCGCCCAAGATCTCTCACAGGCGTACAAATACCTAGCGTTCTTTGAGGACAACGAGGACAGGCAGGCGAGAATGCATAAACGGCGGATAGACACTCTGGAGGAGGTGATCGAGGGATTGTGTCCGCGGTTCTACCGAATCGTCTGCCGAGAGATTTGGATAGAGCTCGCAGAAACGTATTCGGAGATCCTGGACTTGAAGATTGATCGTTTGCAAGCGTCCGACGAGAAGCCGACGGTGCAGATGGTGGCGAAGATCGAACGCCTGGCGAGAAGTAGCATAAAGCATTATCAGTCGTATTTGAACTCGTTGGAGATGAGCAAGTCCGAGAGTGGAGTCGAGTCTTTCTCGGACGATCTGCTGTATCCGGCGTTGTACACTTATTTCCATGTGGGAAGATTGTACAACAAGATCATAACTTCCGACGTACAGCAGAAGATAGAGAATATGCAGAACAGTGTCGATGCTTACAGCTTCGTCGTTAACTATTATGACAAGCATCCTGAAAAGCAAGAGAAGTTAGAAAAATACGAATTTATAAAATTATCTAAAGAATTCGTTACATTGCTACCACTTACACTAGAAAGATTGAAACAGCAACAAATAAATCAATAATATTATTTCTTTTTTTCATCTCGCATCTGAAAAAAAATGTAAAATATTTTGTTATATTCCTTCTGTGTAGTATATAAAATAAACAATAAATTTCCTATACATTTGCAATCAGCTTATTTGTTTATATGTATATTTTAATTAAAGTATACAATATAATATTACCATATATTAAAGATACATTTAAAATTAGAAAAGATTATTACTTTGTCTTTAATCTTTTTCCATTTTTTTATAATTAAAGAACAAAAAAATGAACGCTTATCCATGTTAAAATGGTATAACTATAATATATGTAAATTATGTTATGTATATAAATATTATGTATAAATATTAAATATAATATATATTATTTATATAATTAGATATATTATTATATATAATTAGATATATTACAACTATAAAAATTATATAAATGTTCTCAAAATTTTCTTTATTATATATTATGTAATATTTTATTAAATTGTATAACTTTTCACACTTTGAGAGAGAGAGAGAGAGAGAGAGAGAGAGAGAGAGAGAGAGAGAGAGAGAGAGAGAGAGAGAGAGAGAGAGAGAGATCCAATATTATAATCCAGGTAGTAACAACGTTGCTGCAATGTTTCATGCTAGGTAAATTATTACATATCTTAATTTTTTTTTAATATTTGCATGCGAAAACATTAACGCAACATTTTGCGTTTGCAGATAAAATTGGACAAAAACAAATATTTCGTCGCATTGCTACCAGTCACCTTTTCGACTGATAAGATTGATAAAGTTACTTCGGGAGTAGATGTCAGCACGCGTTGCGAGTTTCTTTCTGAACCCGCGGGGGCCGCGGGTCGTCCAGAGCGGAGAGTGCAGTGCAAAGGATTCTCGTCGTCAAGTCTCGCACGGTGGCAGAAGTAAGGTTCGGAGTCGTCGTTGTTGTTCCTCGTGGCTCGTACATTCATCGTGGATGAGAAATGGCGTCCCTAGTTGGTGTTCGGTTGTTGGCGAGGAATGCCGGCTGCCTCAGGAATTCCTTCAGCCGGTTGCGTTGTACAAGCAGTGCGCTCGTTCAGATGCGATGCGAGCAGAGACTGTTGCATAGCGCCGCGCGGACGTGCACGCTCGTCGTGCCTCAGGTAATGTCGACGATGGCAGTGTGGCACCCACGACATCGACCCCTCCGTCGAGCGACTATCGGTCACGGCATGCGTGGTCTCGCGGAACGCGCATTATGTAACTGAAGCGGCCCGAGATACTTGCCCAGTAAACACCAACTAGCAGCAACACAACATCAATGTTACAAATTAAAATTATAACGTTGACTAATTGTTTTCTATTTAAGATGCATTGATGTTACATTGTGTCCTGCTGTATAAGGTTTTTGTTGGAACACAATTAGAGCTCTAGACTTAATTTCTGATACACTAATGATTGAACAATAATCTTCCTCTGTACAACTCAGATTATACGTTCATGTTATAAATGAGCATAATTGCTGTATGTTAAACATAAAATATTTTGGTGACTGACAAACTGATGACATTGAACATATTTTACACCCTGATATTTAGCTTTTTACAGTGTTGAATAATGTAACACTGTGTCATCAGTTGGAATACTTTGGGTTGGACACAGTGTTATGCTGTGTCATCTGTGTACCTTGGAAAACTAGTTGCTGTTTGCTGGATCGCTGTAATGCTCAGTGACAGCTTCATCAGAAATCGTAGTAATAGACATGACAGTTCAGTTTGCCAGAGTCATCGACAGATTCATTTGTTTTTTTATAAGCTTCTTTATCGAATTATACATAACAGATTTTGCATTTAGTTATTGGAAACTGACAGAAATACTCCATTCAATCTGCAACATTTATACAAAAAGAAAGAGAAATAAAGATTGACTGTAAAGAAGAAAAAACAAACAATATACTTAAATTTATGTAAATGTATATATGTACTTAGAGTAGGTGTAGATAAAACTGCAGTCTACCAAATTTAATTTTTTTACTCCTGATTTACATAGCTTTGTTAAAACTGAAACATATAAATTTATTTTTGTTAGTACGTGCTTAAGATTTGCATAAGTAATTAATAGGAAAATGTGTGAATTTCTAAAATGTACCTGTGATATCAATGAGTGATACGATAATCATGATTCTGAATTTAAATTACAATCATTTCATAAAATGTTATAATATTAAGATGTTTCTTTTGTAAAGAATATCAGCTTATTGAATTTTTAATCTTTGATATAGTTTTGCAGTTTCATCTTAAAACATACATATTTATTTTTTGTTAGTATATGCTTAAGATTTGTATAAGTTATTAATAGAAAAATGTTTGAATTTCTAAACATATACCTCCGATATCATTAAACGATACAATAATCATAATCTTAATGATAATCATTATAGTCTTGAATTTAAATTAGAAACATTTGTTAAAATATTATAAAATAAATTAAGATGTATTTTTTGCAAAGTATATTTAAATGTAATTTAAGTTTCTTCATGAAAAAATTTCATAAAAATGAACATTTAAACATATGCAAAGAGATCATTTGATGAATGCAGGTAAAATGCAATCGTGGATACTGTCAAGACGTTAAAGCAAAACCGAAATCGATTAAGGATATCGAAGAGCGTGTATTGAAAGCTGTGGCCGCTTATAACGAAGTCATCGCACAGAAGGTTACATGAAATACAACTTTCTTTTTTTTTCTGGGAAAAATTTTGCAGGGCTTAAGGGACACACGCATCAAGCAGGTGCGCCAGTACAGTGCTAAGGATCCGCTAACCCTTGATATTATCAGTCAGCGGGTGCTCTTGGTTCTGAAACTTTATGACAAAATTGAAAGCACAAAGGTACTCTAGTTAGAGATCAATATTTTTGAAATATTTACCAAGACATTCCTGTAGAAAAATAATTTGTATAAATAAAAAACATATTTTTTTTTACACACATATTTTTTCATGTTAAATTATAATTGTTGACAGTTTTATCTGCATGATATAATTATATTGTTCCTTTTCGTTGCTAATCCTTGCTGAAATGTCTTGAGAAATGTTTCTTAAAACAAAGAATAGTTGGTTAACACCTCGCTTGATCGTGGCGTCTGCGCACATACTGACATGTGAATATAAATCTTCTATAATTTTTATTTACTGCATACATTGATTTGTAATATTCTCTACTATCATAAAGAAATATATAAAAGAATATTTATTATTTTTTATATTATGTCTGATTCAAATTTAAATATACAAATTTTCTCTTTTTCTTTTATTTAATTTGATTTGCTTTATCAAAAGGACATGTCAGTTGTGCAGGAAGCCCAGACGTGCGATTGAATCCAAATCTAATGATAACATTGAATCTTTAGTTGAGCCTGGAATCGCATTTTATGGAGGATCTGGGTCTAGATTCCCTGGATCACGTGGAGATCATAATGGCGATGGAGGACGAATTTGGCTTCGAGATTCCAGACATGGACGCGGAGAGGCTACTAAAACCCAAAGATATAGTGCGCTATATCGCAGACAAGGAGGATATATATGAATAACACCTCTTGCATTACTTATGCCCCCACGCGTTTTAGTCCAACATCCGCCGTTATTTCGACTGGAAATAATGGGTCACAGCGTCTTACTTTGCTGTCGCCATTGTTTTTTTCTGTATATAGATCACTCATCATTATGTGAATAAAAAAAAGCGAATTGTTACATCGAAGTTCTCTTATATGTGAGCATCCCAAAGAATTGTAGCATAGCGGCCTGCTTAATATTATGTACAATATTTGAATAGTGCATAATATATTGATTATATTGAGTCTGGTGATTATATTATATGTTGAATTATTTAGAATAAAACTATTGTACAATATTATTGAGCGTTTAAGGAGCCGCTTAAGAAGTATTCATAGAATCTTTAGGTAAAATCTACATAGAACTATAGTTCGTAATTACTGCAGTGTAATACTGCATTCTGACCTTGGTAAAAATTTGTCTAAAAATTTTCATATAATTATTTTTCAGAATTTCTGTATAAGTTTAAAACTTCAATACATTTCTTAGATTTTTTTAGAATTTCTGTATAAGTTTATAACTTTAATAAATTTCTTAAATTTTTTATATGTATTGAAACAGTTAAAAAATATTGAGGTAATCTGCAGCTTTTTTAAAATTTTTTATATACATGAATTCTGAAATATTCTAAGATTTTGTAGATTTATAAGATTTCTTATTCTATAATTTAAATTGGTAAAATTTTATGAAATCTTAACAAATTTATAATATTTTCTTTTTAATTGTAAGATAAGTCTTACAATACTTTAGAATTTACATATTTCTGAAAACTATTCTAATTTATAAAAATGCCGAGAAAGATTTTCACTAAGAGATAAAACAGCTTTTATTTTGTAATAATGCTACACGTTTCATACTCGTAAATTCTTCATTATTAAAAACCATTAAATACAGTCATGGCGATAATTAAATTTATTAGTGCAATGCAATTTTTTGTTATTTTTTTATATTTAAAATTATGCATAATTGTCGAATTACAAAATAAATGCGAATTCAATTTCAATCGTCTTGACAAGTAGAATAAATTGTAATTGTTTTACGCACTTTAATACAACGGTTGTATTTTCCGTAAGTTTTAGAGTATTTTACCTCTTTTATTTTATTTGTTGTGCGATGAACTTTTTCTACGTGTTGATTGGCTGTAAGATAGAGGATTTTGGAGCGCTTGAAGAGCAAGAACGCTCCGAAGAATCGCGCGACGCGCATGTGCGAGAGGTCCTTATTGTGCCCCAGCTGTGCCGGAGAATCGGAGAGGTTGTAATTTTGATACTCGCGTTTCTCTCTCGAGAAAAGCGAATTTCTTCCTAGTTGCGCAATCCAATTTTTTTTTGTCGGCACAATGGCGCTCAGTAGTGCAACAACATCGAAATTGAGGAACAGGGATTGCGCGAATAAAATCAAACACGGCTCGCCTAAGCTGCAGGATGTGCTACGAGAGGTTGGGAGATCTATGTTTATTTTTTACTATCAAGATTTTTCTTTAAACGTGCATTTTTTCATAAATATTCTCATTCGTGTAGAATATTTTTCGCGCCTGTTTTTTTTTCCTTTGCGATTAATTCAAGTATCATAATCTCTGAATAGACTTGCGATAAAAAAAATTATGAGAAATGAAAGATTTATGAAGGGTGTAATGTCCAATGTGACATTTTCTACATGAAACTTTATTTCTTTTTTGTCACACTGTCTGATCTGTTCTTCAGAGATGTCGCCAGAGAATGCGAGAGAAGCGGGATCAATTATTTAACGAGCATAGATTCCGCTTGGATCCTAAATCAAGACATATGCAGGACACATTGACGGAAATAGTACATCAAGAATTTAAGAATCTGACAACATCAGACGGCAAAGGGACATTTAGATTGATTGACGAGCCTCTGACTCAGGAAGAGGCGATTGAACTAGAAAACGAAATTATTCATGAGCAAGGTTTGATCAGCTCTAAAAATTCTCACATTTTTTGAAATTTTATTTGTTATATTTCACCAGTAACTTGTAATTTGTATTAATGAACGGTAATTACGATAACATAGATTTGATAGAAAATAATATTGTTATATAGAACAATGGATATTCCAAGAATACGAGAAGCTTTTGCAAGATGAGGTTGAATACTTGACGACGTACACCAATGATAACAGAGAGGTATTCTGTCCCATGTGCCAGAAAGCAATACTAACGGAAGAAGATAATTGTGTGAGTTGCCCGGTTTGTGGACTAAAATTGACAGGTCGTACCATGCAGGAAGTGGGACATTTAATCAATAAGAGTGTAAATAACCATGCATTCAGTTGCGTCAAGACGCCGATATTCGTGGTAATGCCTGATAATTGTGATCTCAATTTGTATTTGATATGCCACGACTGTTCCACCTTGGCACAGATTTGTTGATTATTTAACTGGTGGTCTTTAATTTTTAAAAATTAAAAATCTGCTGAATAATTAATATACTTTTACACAAAGACTTTAAATGCTGTCAATATCAATGTCCAAAGATGGAGGTAATAATAAAATAAACATGATAATTGTAAACAAATATAATTGTAATTATAAATTTGTATTAGGACAAGCCTTAATTATTCTGATATTAGGCTTTTTTGTAAGAAAATATTTATAAACTTAATTTATGCATACTTTGTTTCAATTTATATAAAATACAATAAAAAAAGTTACCAAGTTACATTAAATAATATTAATTGAGAACCTTTCAAATCTCACTTTCAATGCAAACCATTTTAATATAAAAGATTGTATTATATTGTGTTTTAATTTTGTCTTAATTTTAATATAAGTAATATCATTCTCGGCATAATATTATTTACAATAGGAGGAACGGTTATGTAAGAAGGTGTAGAGAAAAAATGCATCAGTTTAGATTTCTTCATGTTGTTATAACAGCTGAATAATAACATGTGAATCTTTATGATTATATGATACATATTGTACAAAAAAAACATCCCTTCGATGAGTTCACTTATATTATTTTATCACTTATGCATTGTACATACACGATGTAAGTTGAGTGAGGGCATCTATATATTGTATAAAAGAAAAAATAACATCCTTTATGCTCTAAAACAAAACAAATTTAACAGAGCAAAGTATCAATTGACGCAATGAAGGGTCTGGATTTGAAAAAAATTCAACTTCTAGAGAATTAAGCATTGTGTTATCTCTTAACATCAGACTATATGTACATCATTTTACATCAACAGAAACACTACAATATGCAGAAGCCCTTTATAGCTTAAGCTATATTCGGTGTTGAAATCTTTTGCAAATGATTTGTACATTATCACATGAATTCCCACATTAAAGATCTCATTTTACATAATGATGTGAACATATAACTTATGAGCAACCCCCTTTTTATCGTTTCCACGCAATTATAAACTATATAAAGTATATACACCTCTTACTGGCGTAATTGTACAATATAATTTAATTGCGGCATATTTAAACGAAGAAGATTATTTGCATCTCTATTTTTCAAGTCACGTTTCCCAGAAATTAATCTTTTCAACTCTTTGTCTTTGCAGTCTAACAGAACGTTTATGGCACTGGTTCTATTACTTTTAACACATTATATTTCATCGTATTACTTCCACCAAGAAATGGTCTAAAGCTAAAAAAATTTATTTACAGTACGATCTATATTGTTTTAATAGCTACATTATAAATTTCTAATCACATAATTTATGTAAAACATTTTTCAAAAAAAAGTGAAAATATTAACATAAAAGCTTAAATTATTTATCCAATTTTTAATTTTTATATTCTTAATCGTTATTAAGCTATTAAGCTGAAAAATACCTCTCAAAATAGTGGAATAATGTTTATCATAAATGTTATGCGTAAAAATTGTATAATATATAGTAACTTTTCCTTACTGTTACGTTTTATAAATCATTCAGTAAAGACAGAATGTTTTTTTGATCTTGCGTATAGCTTTACAGTAATGAAAGTATCACATACAATTGTGCAAAAGAAATGTGAAAAAAAATACAAATGTTTTTTTATAAAAAAGTAATTATCTGTAATGATTTGTAATGATTGTGCCACATCAATGACGTACTGTACACCATCAGCATACATACTGTAACTGTATAGTATGCATATATATTTTTTTATTGAAATCTATAAAAATTTCTATATAATTTCTTATATAATTTGCTATTATAAATTTTACAGCTTTAACGTGATATTGCAATAAAAAGAGGAATTGCACTTAAATTTTTATTTCTTCGTCTGCGTTTCGATTACTGATTAACCGAATGTTGCGTTTTCTTTTTGTTTTGCATAGACTAACTTAAATTATACGGTAACTATCATCCCTTACATATATATTTAAACCTTAAACTTTTTTTATACAAACACGCTGTTGAATTCACGCACTTGATCATTGCATGGATCGTCGGCGTTCTGTTCGATTAACTGCCGCAAGCGCTTCTTCAGGAAGGCGAGTTGGGTCCGATAGAATATCAGTGGCAGTACAAAGAGACTTTAGAGAATTCAGAACAGCTGAAAATGATATTTTAATCAGCACAATCGTACAAACATTTAATGTATTATATTTTATGCGTTTCTTAATATATTATTTAAATTGTATTTTTATTCTTATAATTAAATTATGTATCTATTTTTATATTATTGTCGCGTATAGAGGTTGACATCTAAAGATATATTCAATATTTCTTAAAAAAAAAATTACGTTCTAGAGATTTTCAGAATAATGTTTTAAAACAAATCATATAAACTTATTTTGTATTATTAGAAGCAATGGAAATGTTTAAGTGTATTCGGATGTCTTTCTTGAATACAAACCTGGTCTGAGATCGACGAGTGAACAATGTTGATCTACCCACACTAATGTACTTCTGTACAAATCCTCAATGTTCGCAGTTGAAACTGAAGCATTGAAGGACAACATCAATGGTTCTAATAATATACTGAACTGATTATTATATTGAGGAAAATAATCTTTTGGAATTTTTTTATACTATTGTTTGCGGTAGTATACTACAGAGTCAACGCTTTGAGATTCGAAATTGAGTGCGTCGAAAAAAGAAAAAAAGGATACAATCCAGAATTTCCAGTTTTCTTGCGTGCGCACACGTACGTATTCATCAAACATTTCTTTCATTTTGCTGGTCCTGTGTCTAGAAACTGGAGCACCCGTTGCAGGAAGCATAGATTGACAATTACTATAAGAATAATATATGAAGCATTCAAGACTAATTTAATTATAAATAATTATGCATTTAATATATTTGTTTGTGAATGATATACTAAATAGATATTTTTAATAACTTATTTATAATGTTTCTGTAATAAAATTTAGTATAATAGAAATTATTAAAATAATAATAAATTTATAAGTATAACTTAAATATACCTAATAGACGTATTAAGGCACTCGATTTGATGTTTCAAGCTTTCCATTTCTTCCTTTAACTGATATCTCTCCGCTTTAAGTTGCCGGATATAATCCGCCCCTTTCTGTAGCATCGCAGCTTTGCTCAGTTTCGCGTTGGAATTCTGACTAAGCTGCGGTATCAGACTGTGCAGCAAGTCGAAGCCATTCTTAATGTTATATCTACGCTTTTGTTCCGCATGAATGTGGCCAACTCGCCTCTGCTCTTTATATTGTCCTCTTTCCGATTCATTCTTCAAGTATCCACGAGTGGGCGATAAAGGGCTACCTATGCTCATGGGACTGTGTAGAGGGCTAAGACTTAAACCTTGGGGACTGTGTGCGTTAGAGCTGCTATCCTTTGGTGAACCTATTGGGCTATTGTGGGATTGGTGCGTTTGGTTGTTTGCATTTAAGAGAATCTGTTGGGCTGTGGATGGTTGCATTGTCTGTAAAAGAAATATCAGTAAATATTATTAATCCTACACAAATTAATCCGACTCAACATAGGCCTTTTCACTTTTATATTTGAAATTTTCGTTGCTCTGAATTTCATTTATTGTTCCTTAGATGACGTATTGATATACCACTCGCTCCCATTATTACTAAATGAGCGTACAATACTTTTAAGTTTTCAGAACAAATGTTTGTACTTAAAAAAAAAGGATATAATTATCTTTGAGATTTCAAAAAATTTCAATTGATAGAAATTAATTGAACACACAATACTCATAATTAAAGATTAAGATTATGTATATTATATATAAATTAATTGATGTAATACCTGTCGCTGTGGTTGCGTCTGCTGTATATTAGAAGTCTGCATTGTCTGTACAGTCACTGGTGTCGTGATGTGTTGCGCTGTTGTTACTTGCGTTACTTCTATCGTAAAGATACATAAGAATTAATCAATGTGAGAATATCGTTAAACTTTTTGTTTGTTTTCATGTCCAAGATCCGACAATTACGTTTACTTCATTTGACCTTGTCATCATGACAAATAGCATTGAAATAAAAATATAGAATAGACAGTCATTAGTCAGCAATGTGACAAGACGTACGAATAATTTGTGAACGCACGATCAATTGTATAAGTTATTTAAATCATTAGTATAAGATTTAATTAAATTTAATTAAGATTGTATAAATATGTTGCGTAAATCATAATTATATTCAATGGAACTGATACAATTTTTACAATTTTATACTAGGATAAAATTATAATGAAAATACGTACTATTAGTGAGTAAATGTGCAAGTAAAACATTGTTATTTAGATTTAGGGCTGGGTCGCTCACTGCAGATACTAGTGGCGGTGGATGTATCCTAGGCGCCGTTAAAGAGGAGCTGCTTCGTGATCTGTTTCTGCTTTTTATTTGATACTAAAGAAGAATAAAATAATTAATAATTGATAATTGAAAATATTTCGACCGATATACTCTAATGTTAACTATTCAGAAAAATGGAAATTTATTTTTTTTTACTTTTTTTTTTGACGATTAGAGTGATTGTCAGTCTATCCTGTACATCAACACGAGTGAGATACTGACCTTGGGTACGGCAAAGATCTCGTCTTTCTCTGTGTTAGACGTCGTTGGTTGAGGTAACAGCTTGGTATGCAAAGTGGATGCGGTAAGGTCTAAACCAGATGGCCTACACTGCAGCAATATTTGTGATTGTGACGATTGTTCCGTCGAAGAAACCGATACCACTTGTTGCGTGGGATGCGTCTGAACATTAAATATATACATTAACTTCGTATACTCCGCCATGACGTTCAACAAGCATTATTGTTAGTTTAATTACCTTGAAACTATTGGCGCTAAATTTACATGGTTGAGCATTAAGGTTCTGTACAAGGTTCGGAAACTTATAGCACTGCTGCTGCGGCTGAACAATCTTATAAGGTTTGCTAGACATCGGCGAAGCGGTCGGCAAGGGCCTTATTGCTTGATGCTGAGTCTGCAACTGCGAATTGACGGCTTGCCCGGGGTAATTATGCTGTACCGTCACCAGGTTTTGCACGGCGGTGATCGCCGGTATCCGACTAACCGCCGACTGATCATTCAGCGTCGTGATCTGTACGGATTGCGGTTGGTTTTGCACCGGTGTTAATCGCACCGCCTGAATCTCCATCGCGTAAGACTGCGGCTGCTGCGTTTGGAAGCCTGAATTTTGTTGTTGCACAGTCGTCTGATATATATTCTGCTGACGTTGCTGCTGCTGCTGCTGCTGCTGGGATTGCTGTATCACGTGACTATTTCTCGACGATGTCGCTCTGCTGCCTCTAGTCTTTTCTCGTATGGATTGATTCGTGATGATGGATGCCTCGAAGTTCGGCTGAAGAGTGTAATCTTCACTCATAACTCTAAATGGAAAACAGAAACATATCCATGAATTTAGATCCGACTAATTGAACCTCGGACTTTGCTCTTTATCTACTTATCCGCAAAGGCGTAATTATTTCGTAATACTCACATGTTATTCCTATACACATTTGTTGCTTCAGGTTGAGGCTGAGTATATATCTTGGCGGTGTACTGGAGATTCTGCATGCTAGCCTCTTGCTCTTCCCGAGGCAGTTGCTGTTGCGAGGTCTGCTCGTTCTTTATCGTCGGATGCTCGCCTATTTCGTTCATCTGGTTAATTGGCGTCATCAAGTCCAAATCGGAATAATTAGTATTTAGAGTGTTATTCCGGAACATATCGTCCTCTTCGGGTACGGGAGGCAATTTTGAGTTTAGGAATTCTTGAATCAAGGTACGTAACATGTAAGAACGTCGTTCGAGAAGCAATTTCATATAAGATCGATGAACGTTACTTATTGTTTACCTTGCAATGGTTCTAGGGTGTCCATGAAATCATCCAGGTTAGGTTGTAAGGGACCCAGACTAGGTTGAATGAAGTCCGCTAGGCTGGCACCTCGTGCTGTCGAATAGTGTATTTCACATTTTATCATGTTCGTAATATTTCTACGAGTAATGGTTCTATTCCCATGATCATTAAGGATCTCTTTTACCAATCTTCGTTAAAGCAAATCGACCGGTCCATTGGAATTGATTAATCGCACTGACTGTTATAACAAATGCGATTGGTCAATTCCAATGGGTTAACTGATTGGTTAACTAAACAAAGATTGGTGAAAGAGGCTCTAAATATTATAATAAATATAAAGAATGCTTCAATTTCAAGAATACAAATGAATAGATATCTTGCAGACTGAACAACTCTAAAAGAATTACCAATTTCTCTAGGATCAGGAAAGTATAATGGCTGATTCGAGCTAATGGTTGAAAAGAGGGTGTCAGTCATCAGTTCCATGTAATCTTCGTCAACCATCATGCTTTCCCCACCCGAAGCACCGCTCGCATTCCCAAATGCATTTCCCGTACCCGTACCAAAGCTACCGGTGGTCCCGTACATACCGCCCCAATCCAGCATATCCATTGATTCCATCTAAAAAAGTCATCTGTACTTTACATACCTCATTAAAAAAACAAAAAGAACAGAAAATCTATTTTTATTCAAGCAAATATGGCAATAAAGAGCAGCATTAAAATTTATTACACTTATATCTGTCAACTATTTATAATTATTTTTTTTATATTTTAAAGCAAAGACATTTCTTCAAATTTCCTAATTTATATACGTATATGCTTTCGCAAATGTACGTACCATCTCTGTACCATCTTTGTTCGTCCAGCCAAGGATCTTGTTTCGGTAGAACATACGCCATTTTTTGTATTCCGCTGTGACGGCCGCGAGCTTTCGTTTCCAGTATTTTCCCTCTAACACCACCGCCTGATAAGAGATACGCCGTTGATTCACGCTCACTAAGCGCAATTCTTATTAGCGAAAAAGCACTTTACGACTCGTTGAGCTTACACGGATCTTCTCGCTACTTCGAATGTGCGACGCTGTGCGCGCGTACGAAATCCGTTAGCGGCACTTCGAAGAGTTATAAACCGCAATAAATTATCTAATCAAACGAACTGTCGCCAATTGCGATAAAGATACTTTTGAATTGCGTAATTAATAATAAATCGAGTAGTAGATACAATGACGAACTATTACTGTTTAATAATCGTTTGTATCAATGTCCGGTGTTTGATTTGATATCAAGATCAAATGGCTATTAAAAGATATTTATAACGATCACTTCATTCATCTTTTCCAACTGTTTTACATACGGAGCTTATTAAATACAAATTAATATATATCGTTGAAATTTTAAGTTAGATGCGGAGGACGTACCTCGGGCTTATTGTGAGTATCCACATCAAGTGGCGATGCAAACTGGCACACCAGCGTGTTTTGCTTCAATATAACTAGAAAAGAAAAAATTCTCTAGTAAAGATAATGTTATGATTTAGCAGTAATAAATTTTAAAATTCATCAAAAATCGTAATAACACCAATTGCATTCAATATATTCAATATTTATCAGAAAATACTTTAAATTATATAACTTTAAATATAATTCGAAAGTTCTTATTTCCGCAAATTTGTAATCATTAGCTGATAAAGCATTTATATCGATTATCATGTTATGATTTAGCAGTAATAAATTTTAAAATTCATCAAAAATCGTAATAACACCAATTGCATTCAATATTTATCAGAAAATACTTTAAATTATATAACTTTAAATATAATTCGAAAGTTCTTATTTCCGCAAATTTGTAATCATTAGCTGATAAAGCATTTATATCGATTATCATATTTCATTTTATTTTTACACTAATTATCAATATGTCATACGATAAGTTTAAAAAAAGCACTCTTACTTAATCAAGTATAAATATACCGAAAAATTTAAAAAAAGCAACCAATTAAAATTCAAACAATTACAAGATACGCGTTAAAATACAATTCAACTTTACTTATTTTTTCTTTTATTTAGATTCATAGAGTAACTCCGGTATTTACGCCATAGAAGTCAGCAGAAAAAAATAGGAGTGACAATAATTTACATCCAATCACTCTGTTATATGCTTTGTGTCATATTAGTATGTGTTATGATTTCAATTTTTTTATTGTTAATACGCTGAAAAAAAATTACTAAATTTTAATAAACATTTGTTTGAATACTTGCAATGAAAGATTTAGTTACAGCGGTACGTAAATATTTACTTAATAAACAAATGATAGTTAAATTAGTGGTTCTTGTACGAAATAAATATTTATTTACATTTAGTAAATATTTCATTACAAGTATTCAAATAAATATTTATCAAAATTTAATAATTTTTTTTCTTTCAGTGTATTAATAACGAAACCAGAATTGAATCGATTTGTCAACATACTAAATAACGCAATCATGTGTTGTGACTTACGTAAAATGATCATTATAGAAAGTGTAAAAGGCTTAGCGGTTATTTCGCGGTAAAGTTTTTATTAATATAATCACTTTCTATAAATATAAATAATACTTGATAAATTAAATTTTAGTTAGATGCGGTATGCATTGTATATCGGAGTTACTCTATAGTTTTATTTACGTACTTTCTAAGTAGCTTATAATTGCGAAAGACGAGTAATGCGAATATGCCATTATTTTTTTTCTCAACGTTATAAATTATATTTTCATTTCAATATCTTTGATTCGGTTTTTCGGCGAACAAATTGAAATGGAGTTCAACAATTGTGTGTACAAATGTATAAAACACGAGCTTTCTTCGAGGTTCGTAATGATACGTTGGATTCGCGCCAGGTGGGTGCTATTGATGCGAATGTAGTACGCGGAGATAGAGCTCTTTAAATAGACGCGTAATTACTTATCCGGCCATTCTCGAAGAATAAGCAAGACAGCCGGTAGCTGTCTAAACTCGATAAGCAGCACTCTGCGTATATCACGGTAATCGAAGTATCACAGAAACAAAGTACATTGAAATCGAGGTATTTTGATTGTAAAACATAAAGGCAAAAAAAAAGAAAAAAATTTGATAAAATAAAATCTGATTTAAATATAAGAAATGTATTCAAGTAAATTTATAATTTATAATGTCGATTCTACGTACCGCATTTAAAACAGATTTGATGAATTATATGGATTTTTTATTCTTGTATTGGATGTCTCAATGGAAAAGTACGATATTTAAACATAGGCACACTTTCGGATACTAATAGGATTATTTCAATTAGTATTGAGTGTTGTGATCGATAACAAGACGAAGATAGATTAGGATTGAGTTTGCGAACGTGACGATACGGGGGAGATAACAGCAAACCCGAAGCTTATCAATCAACTGTATGACTCCGCATTTTCCCCAATAAGGCAAAGACAGATTGACGCAATATAAGTCACATTTGAATCAGAAGATACACATACGTACATAACTCCTGAGAGTTTCTCAGTTTTATTTTTAGAATTATATTTATTGATGGAAAGTGTCAAGTGCTTTTTTTTCTCGCTTACATTGCATATGCCAGCATCTCCAAATTACGTTGTTCAATCTGATCTTGTCCTTCCATCTTAGTCTGATGCCTTTGAAGCGATTCCACTTAGGCGATGTCAGCTTCTGTCTGGAACAAATCCAAATGCCCATACGTCACCCACTGTGGCAATCAAATTCAAATTCTGTATAATTAACATGCAGGATCAATTTCTATGTGTTCAAAGATAAGGCTTATTTATAATAATTTTGTGCTGTGATATAAAATGTAATCACACCCGGCATTTTATGAGATTATTTCATTTTTATATACAAAGACGTTTTAATTAAGATACTTGAATATCTCGAAAAGCGAGCATTTCAGAAAAAATGTTTCAGATGAATGTTGTATGGTTTGAAAAGAAACAAATAAAACCAATTTTCGAAAAAAAAAAATTGATTTTTCAAGATGATTACGTGAAGGTTATCGCTATTTTTAAAATAGTGTCAGATAAGTTTTTTTTACATATAATTGTTCTTCTTTTAATTACTCTGTGCATAAAAGCATTAAGGTATAGTTGTTAGGAAATGAATATTTTACGACATATTTTATATTTCATATAAAAATATGCTAGAAATATAAATAAAAATAGAAGTATAAAGTATAATATCTTATAAACTATTGATTTTTTAATAATTCTATTTTAATATTTTTATATGCAGAGTAATCAAAAGAATCTTATTAAAAAATTCCTATAATTCCATTTAAAAAAATGGTGATGATCTTTATATGATGTTAAAAAAATCAATTTTTTCGAAAATCGATTTTATCATTTGCCTCTCTTTAGATGATACAACTTTTTTCTAAAACATAACAAAAAATACTTTTGTCTCTTTCTTTTCAAAACATTCATGTGTTTCAATTTAAATGTTTCATCCTGTATAAAGTATTATTGCAATATTTGGACAAACTTTATTTCAAGTGCATTTTCCGATAAATTTAAAAATTAGAAATTTTTTTTAGTAAAATTTGATTAACATATACCATCTTTTTTAATCTTCCATATTAAATATAAAGCAACTAATTCTTCTATCAAGTGATGTTATTAATTCTTGAACTAAAATCTTCTGTCGATACGAAGACATTCGAAATTGAATACAAAATAAAAATTTTTTTTGGCATTTCGATATTTTTATTAAAAGATAAAATGCAAAAGTGTGATCGAAGAATGTTTCAGAAATTTATATAAGCATTTGAGAAATACAATTATTGCATAGTTCATAAATATTATAATGATTTATAAAAGTAGAACAATTGTCTCTCTTAAAATATTGCTTATTTTGAGATTTAATAATATTTTCTATATATAGAACCTATGCACGTGTAGAAAAACACGTTTTATTGTTTGTAACGAAGAGAGAAAAAATAGATGAGTCAGTGAACTGTAATAACAAAATTGGTGCTTTAAACGGCTTGTATCGACAATGTTTCTTGGAATATAATTCACTCAACGAAACACATGTTAATTTAGACTGCTGTCTTCAAAACATTTCAATTAGGCGCATGCATCGCAGTAGTTTTAAATAGACGCATCCAATAATTTTGACTCGTTACAATAGGCGAGTGTTTGTGATTTCGACAAACTTATCGGCAGGCTCTCTATCGCGGGAAACACCATGCGCTTTGTACGAGCTTTCCGAGGCGCAGTTAGAGCGATTAGTGAATTTCCACGCGGGAGTTCAACAAACGGCGCACGCTTGCACCACACATATTTCTTCCTAGCATTTGCGACTTGACATAAATTACAAAGACACAGTTAAAGATTGCTCTTTAACACTAATGCAATATTATTCGACCACGTTGTTAACGTCATTGTTATTATTGTCGTATAATTTTATCTTTCTCAACAATTTAAAAATCTGTAATTTTTTTAAAAATTATTCTGTAAGTTTAATTGCTTATATTTGCAATTTTTAAGTACAGAAAATCAGTATTGTAATACGAAACAATTATATTTAAATGTTTCTTTTTAATGTTACATTTTATTTTTAAAAGTGGATTTTTCACCTTTTAGAAATATTTAAAATCTGTTACTAAATTTAGCATTGAATTTTACAGGAGGAGAGACATCTATTTTCAATTTCCAACGCGCAATCGTAAAATCCTGTGGTGAGCCTTTCATTATCGTCTTGCTCGTCGATATATCACCGACGAAGACTCAACAGGGAGAAAATATATCTGCAGTCGGAAGATTTCCACTTGCTCGTATCTTCGCAACAACGTGGCGAGCGTACTTCTCCTTGGCATTAGACCCTGGCCGGCCAAGTTCTTTCCGAGTTCCTGCCATTTCAATCTTTATAATTTTTTAAGAGATTAGATAAGGCGACAGCTCGAAAAGCGCGACGGAGAAAAGAAGTATCTGTATCATTTCCGTCTAAAATTCCTACGAGGCAACTCGGCTTACATTCCGTAAGAAATCAAAGACTGATAGGTTTCGCGGAGGCATACGCCAGTTTAATTAACCGTGTGGAACTAAAAAAAAAAAAAAAAAAAAAAAAAAAAAAAAAAACCGCCGTATAAAACAACTTATATATTTTTTTTCTGTTACATTTACAGCTATACGAATAATTCTAATAAAGTAAGATATTACTTATAATTAAAGCAATCACTATAAAAATTTATTTGCATATATTTTAACGACTGTGACTCAATAAAAAAACATTCCACGCAAATCGGTGTGTTGCACGAGTGTAAGCGATTAATTAGCTTCTCCACACGTTACCAAATAAAATTACTCCTCGTGGTTAAATGATAATTTTGATAGTTGTGTGAGTGTTAAGTTTATAATTAATATTGTTAGACCAAAAACTTCTTTGCTCATTTTACTGCTAATTATTTTTATACGGATCACCCCTCGGTTCATTATGTCAACCTGTCACTGACAACAAAATTGCAATATTGCATTATGTTGGTACATTCATCTCAAAAATAAGCAAAGTTCAAGGCGGGAGCAGATTCTTTGTGAACAATGTTAATGTAAAAATTCCAAGAATTCTTTAAGCAGATAAAAAAAGGGAAAGATTATATTATCAGAATTAGCGCTCTAATCAAGCAACTATATATCGTATTTGTAGAATCATATATCGTGTAATAAATATCTTTATTATTTATTAATAACTGCTATTTATTCATTGAAATGACGAAAGCACACGTTGTAGAAATTTTACTAATAACAAGTTCCTATTAAAAAAAAAAAAATTACGCCTTTTCAATGTTTTTTTAAGATTGAGGTTTGTTTAATTATGTTTTCTGATGATCCAATAATTTTATTTGCCTGCAAATCACGCGAGTCACCGTCTTTATTTGCAAATTTCACATTTTCGCAACATTAGGAATACATATGTAATGCCCCTCTCATTATCAGATAATGAGTTATTTGCACGATACGCGCAGTTTGGCTGATAACGAGATCAACCAGCACGTAGTAGAGCTGCGATTACTATCGTATTGCCGAGCAACTTCGATGCTCAACTCCTTCAACACTTCCAATGCAATGGCGCGTCAAAACAGATATCGCGTCACGTTTGTAGAATGATTTCCGAAAAAATACCGGTGATAAATTATAAACCGCTACCCACGGAATGAACAAAAGAAATGCAAGCTGCTCAGCTCCGATAAAACGTCACGAATCCCTCGATACCGTTTTTATTTTAAGCATTTCGCGGCTTAATAATTATCTGAATTATAAGGAGAGAGCAAAGATCGCGCTGTGGAAACTAAAATTCGTGTCTTTAATTCTTCGTCAAATATCGACGCGTCTCGAGGACAATTTCTTGGATAAAAAACATTTAATTTCACGAGTTTTCGATTTTAATTATTAAACTTCTTCAATAACTCTCTAAAAATAAAATGTATTAAACATTTGTGTAAAGGAAAAAGGAAGTTTGTAAGCATTTAATGAGAACAATCTCTTAATTAGCACACAATAATCCTAGAATATTACATGAATATTATTAAAAATTAAAATAATATTACTACGAATATTATTTAATATTTATTTATATAATGAAAATATTCTGTTAATGTTGTATGACCATATTCACATAATATTGATTAAAAAAAATTCAATTCTTTGTGAAAGCACTTTAAAGTATTCAAGATGATTTATTCAGGGTTTTAATATGATGCATCTGTTTAGTTATCTACTTTGTAAATAAATAAATATTATTCTATAGAACTAATCTCTGGGTCACAAGGAAACTTTGCATAAATAGCCTTCTCGTTATTTAATTGTGTCACACAAATCATCTTGAATGTTTGACAGTTGAATTAAAAAATTCAGATCTCTTTTTTTTCATTATAAATTATATTTTCATTAGAACACATGTCTACTTCTCATTGAAATAATTTTTCATCCGGGTAGAAAATCGCCGCCTAAAATTTTTTCTACTACTTTCAAATGCTATATAAAACAATCTGTAATTGTTTCATAATTTTCTCCATGTTTCGAGAGATGTCCTATACATCCTTAAACATTTGTAGAACAGAAAAAAAGGAAGATTCTAAGAATTTAACGATTCGAAAATAATCTCTTGAATCTATTTTATTTGAGATTAGTGTGAAGGTTTTAGCGTGAAAACATTTCCTCGTTAGAATAATGATATTTGGATAGATTATCGCGCAAAAATCGCAGGTGGCTGCTCAAATAGAAGCTGAATGACAAATATCTTCCGTGTAATGTTATCGATCATTGTATAAATATACACTGGGGCGGGTGCACATACGTCGAATGGCTAGGAAACGGAAATAGACTGGCCACCGATTGGCTAGGTGGGCGAGCCTCCGTGTGAGGCTTTCGACTCGCGGATTCTCCGATTCGCATACACGCCTTGCTTGTTGCTCTCGCCGTGCGGAAGTGTTACGTTGCTGACGCGTACACACGCGGTACGCACTACTGAGCGTTAGCTCACGATGACGCAGTGGCCTTGGTCGATAAAAGACACGTACGGAGGAGAGGAGGTTTTTACGGTAATCTAAGCGCGATTCTCGTTTTCGCGGCTCGCCGTTCGGGACAACGATAACGATCGAGATCGACGTGATTCCGGCAAATCGTCCGACGTTTCTTTCGGAGGACCGTACCATATGCCGAAACGTTTGCGAAGACCGGACGACCAGGTGCACCGGTTACTGCATTCGCACTATTGCAGCTCGATTACGCCTGAAACATTTATAATCGCGAATTGACCCAGAGACCGTCGATGCATCGATTTTCAAGCAGTCGTCATCATTTTTCACACACTCACCGCGGTAATCGCTGTAGGAATATGCCAGTAGACGTCAGATACGCTGACGTAAGGCGTAAAACGATAGCACGCAAAGAAAGCAAACTTTCTCCGTGATATACGCGGACGATGCTTGTCCTTACGGAAAAAACCTTACGATTCGCTCGTTACGTGAGATATGACATGAGAATTACGTGAGTGACCGTAAAGCTCATTTTCTTTAGATTAAGAAAAACTTAAAAAACGTATGTTGTAACCAGAGTTGAGTAGTAACTTAAAGAGTTAAAAGTTAAGTAATGAAATTAAAAAGTTAATAACTTTTAACTTAATTAATTTAAAATGATTCAACTTTTAACTTCAACTGTTTGCAAAACACATAAACTTTAACTAACTTTTTTCCTAATTTAAAAATTTGTCTATGTAAAAGAGAAACATTCCACGTAAACTAAAAAAAAAAACAACATTTCTTTGTAATTTGATACAAACTTAATTTGCAAAAGAAATATTAGATTTGTTTGATCCGTGTTATAATTATTTTGAATAATCTAACATTAAAGAAGCTAATTTAATATAAACTAAGGTTTTCAAAATTAACTTTTCATTTAACTAAATTTAATCTTAACGTAACTTTTAACTGAGCCTTTCGCTCATTATACTTAACTTTTAACGTGACTAAATTAATTTTATAGACCGTTAAACTTAACTTAATTTAGCTAGGAAAGAATATTAATCCTTAAATAGACGCGTGGGGGGGTTAAATTGACCCAAATGCACGAATAAATGAATGTTTCTTCGCTTTTGTTTGCTCTATCATTCTGAGTATCTTCCTTCTACACCTTGACTTTAGCCATCAATAACGTTCGAATATTTTAGCTACAAACAACAGTTCTTTTATCTCCTGGGTCAATTTGACCTCCAGGCGACCGCATGCGTAATCGATATATGTGCAATTTAGCGTATTGTTTAAAAGTTTAGTTTTCAGATTTTATTTAGTTTATTTTTATCTTGCACTTATCTTTTTTTTTGTTACAAGTATATTTTATTTTGCACGTCAATAATTTTTATTTTTAATAAACGGACGATAATTGTTATTTTCAATTATTTTAATAATAAAAATGTATGTTAACATTTTCAGTTTGTTTTTGTAATGTTATGCTTTAAAAAAATTAATGTACAACGAGACGTACTTGAATTTATATAATTCATATTACAATACTAGGCTTATTTTTCCTTTTAGGATTAATATTTTATCAGAATGAGGAGCAACTTCTTAAGTTCTCGGCCAAACAGATTATTTGATAAAATCTCTTTCGCCGATAACGGCGCTCGTTCTGCAAAGAACGTATAAAAGCAATTTGAAGGAAAAGGCTTGAAGGCAAGACCTCGCACTTTTCGTAATTTGACAGCCCGATGCAGACCTTTGCCGAGCATGAATGTTCTCTCACTCTACGTCATTATGGCGAATAATCTTATGATTAATTCAACGATAGCTGCATTTAACGTTGCGTTGCGCAACGTGAGACGCAGGAACGGATGCTAATGTGTGTCGATCTCAAAAGCCGGATTAACGACGCAAATATGAAAATCATATTTCCTTTCGACTACAGTCCGATCTATCGCCTGATGTCGCGATAGAGATCGCAATCGGAAGTCCACTTATTAATTCTGTCTTGTCGACTGACGATTTGCGCAATCATTTGCTCTGATGTATCAACAATAAATAGGAATAAATAAGTAAAAGGGATAAATGGGAATCAATAGATAACGCCAACGGATATATTTTCTGTTTCTGTTGTGTCATCGAAAACGTTGTGTCACTCGAGTGACAGTTTATACGAGATATATAAATACGTTTTTAATTTAATAATTTTAATATATAATTATATTAATATATAATTAAGTATATCTTTGTAATAATAATTTTCTTTAATTTTTCGACATTTCCAAATTTATGATTTCAACGCTATCAAGAAATTTTGTGTATTGAAATTTTTCGTTGCAATTTCAACAAACGTGTTAGATTCCTGTGGTATAATAGATTTGACAGGCTAACTTTTACAAAAATGAATGAACATAAATCTACGAACAAGTGATAGAGAGCTGCATCACGATTATTGCTTCGCTACGATTTTCCGCTTCTATTGGTGAGACTGCTGACGTAAAGCGCGAACGTCAATCTGCGTTTATTACGAGCATGAATATTCATGATAATCAATTAAGATATGAGTGTTTTGTAATAATTACGCAAGAAATATCCGTAGTGTGTAAACAAATTGTTTTGTTATTGCAAAAAGAAAAATTTATTTTTCCGCTACATAAACTCAACGTAATTCAATTTCAATTCGTGATCAGCAAAATTCGATTGATAGCAATATTTTCGATTTTCAAGGCCTAATTGTGATTAGGGAAAAGTTGAAGATTTACATACCGAACGAAGTTCGTACGGCAGGAAGTTCGCGACAAGATATTGCTCGAAAACCAATCGATGGCACTGTAAGCCGAAGTCATTGTCGTCGTAAGGAGGAAAAAAAAAAACTGGAAGCACTCGAACGCGGCTCTAAATCACTTTTCCAATTTTGTTCTAACGTTAATGTGAACTTCGTTTTCGAAACCACAACGCCATCCCAAGAAAAATCCCGACAGATACGTTTCAATCGGCTGCGATTACTGTGCAAACTGATTCTTAATCGCTTCATTTATTCTTTTTTTTTTTCCCGTAATACAACGCCCAGTTTCACGAGTCTCGATCAGATCAATATCTAGTTATTCAAGTCCGTATGCGCGTGAGAGTCGATACCACTCTAGGAAATAATTCACATTTGAATAGAGCTGTTTTTAATACAGAAGAGTCCTCTTTTGTCAGTTAGCTTGAGTTTACCGTCCAATGTTCAAAACATTAAGTTTGCATCATAAAGAACAAAATTTTTATGCAGATTTATTCACATTGGACAATTGATAGAATTCATTTTTTTTCGAATAGAATTTTTAGCTCCTCAAATTAACAAGCTAATTAATAAATTTATTTAATAAGCTAATTAATAAATTAAAGTAAGTTTGTTCATGATTCAAATGTATTGTAACATTCGAAAACTTAGAGTTGATTTCATAAACGTTTCTTGTTGCAAATAAACATTTTTATTTCTTAATTTTATCCCTCGTTTTAAGTGTGTTTCACTAAGAAAAAAGTTGTTAATCTGACTAAAATTTTCAACTTAATCATATTTCTTTAGTGCAAGTATTTAGGCATTTAAGTTAGATACATAAATAATTGACCTGAAAAAATTTAATCAAGTTAAAAAATTTTAATTTAATTTAATTAATAATTTTTTTCTCAGTGTTTACAAAGGAAGTATTTTTATCGATTCGACTTGTAATATTGTTTTTGTGCTTGTTTACATTACATCATTGCCATTTTATTTCTGTTGCATTTTTTTCCGAATTGCGTTTATACCGCAATATTTATCAAGAGGAGGAGATCTCACAATTTTTTCGAGACCTTATCGCTGATAAGGGAATCGTAATAACTGGATCGATCGAGATGAGTGCGGTACGCTTTCCAGCCAAAGATATAATTAACTTGGCCTCTTGTTTGCCAGAGCATCAAAGATAGAAAATACGATGATATGTAGTGCGATATCGGCGCTGAATTTACTCAAAAATTGATTGAAATTACAATGTATAAACAGTACGTTAACTGAATTGTATTATCGATGTTACCTTCAGATTATGACTTGATAATTCCTACTCACGGCCTTATTATACATAACATCAAGCCGTATTAAATGTTATAGCAAACCAAGTAAATATAATAAACCAGTTTTATGTCACGCAGAAAAAAGTGTTCTTGAAAATTATTATCTTAAATTATATATTTATAAAAATAATGCACACACTCGATAATAATTCTTCTATTATTTTGAAAAAAAGTTTAATAAATATAAACATATATGTAAATGTAATGAGAATATAATACAACAGCTAATCTTTTCTATTAATTTCTACATCGCGTTTTTATTCTTTATTATTTTTAACCAAGTAGTTGATAAATATTGCGTTACAAAAAAAGAATCACGAATTGTTTGGCACGATTGGCTTTTCACGATTGGCAGTTCAATTGCTAATCAATTCACTAGAAAATTTTCGATGTTATTAAAAATACATGACTATACGTGACTAAGTACCGTTACAACACTGCACGTGCTATTGTAATAGCTCTTCTTGCAAGCGCATCACAATGGATCAGTTGTAACGTTACCGAATACGTCGTCACATGAAAAACACATTTGTATGACTAATTTACTTATTTGCATTGTGCATTGAAATTTTCAGCTCATAAAAACCTTTTTTTCTAACGATGTTAATTATTTCCTGTGCTTTATAAAAAAAAGCTTATAAAAGGAAACATTCGTGAAAAACCTAGCAAGAAGCTTGTACAATAAATGTACAATAAATCTGTGCAAAATGCAAGAGAAAAAAGAGAACTGTTTCCATCGAGTTTCATAAGAGTCTGTCTGTTTATTGAGTTTTACTTTCCCCTTTATTTGGAATAAGATAGATGTCAGCGGGTGTCACAATTAAACCTGAATTAATTTTAACTGACGTGTTTATGGCAACGGGAAACAATCGCGGTGCGGTGTGACGAGAGAAACGGAAATTGTCGGTGGAAGCCGTGTGTTCGCCATCGTTCGCGCGCGACTTTAGCGAGGCCGCGCTTAATTGCGGTGTTGTCGTTTGGTTCTACGGCCTCTCTTTCATTAATTCAATTGTCTTTTATCAGCGGGAATGCTATCGGCCCAGACCGGGTAGCATTTGTCCGGTTGCCGAGCGAGACGCGCCTTTTTGCCTTTTCAGGGCAAGAACACTTTTCTCTTCCTTCGGGCAATTGTATCGCGGATACAAGATCTAAACGTATTCTTAGCTCTTCTTTGAGTTATTCATACAAAAAACAAACATGTGTTCGGAATAGAGAATGAGAAAACGAAGTGTCGAAAGTGAAAAATTAAAATGAATTGATATACCTTTAGCAAACATATTTTATCGCATTTAATCTCGCGATGTAATCAAATTAACAATTATCGATTCAATATTGTTTTTGAAGAGAGTATCGGTTTTCACATTTTTTTTTTTTATTTTATCTGATTGAGTGCACTGCTGTGAAGGGCTTTAGACCTTATCGATCTCATTTAAAAAGAAACGGAAGAGCGTTTTCATTAGATCAATTTTGATTTTTTCACTGTACGGTTTGAAGTTCGTAATATCGCGTTACTTGTAATGTTTCAATAATATTGTAAATTTACTAAAAATTTTCACACTGATATCAATAAAATTTTAGAATAAAAACGAATTAAATTCTTAATTTGAAAAGTCTAATATTCACGTGTTTATATTTATCAATATTACATAATTAACATATAATATCGCTCGTAAAAGAATTATATTTCAATAACTTTTTTCAAAATAAATTTTCAAGTTTTAATAAAACAGGTTTTGTATAAATATTAAATAGTCAAATATTCATATGTTTGTATTTATTACACAATAATATATAGTTAACATATAATATCGTAAAATTAGAAGGAAACCTGTTTCAATAGTTTTTTCAAAATAAATTTATAAGTCTTAATAAAAAAATTTCAACACATTTAAATTAGAAAAATGGCTGCTCCAGTCGAAAGCGGATTTTAACATTCAATAATAACTTTCTAGATAAATTTATTATATATAAATTTCCCCAAACTGCGTGCCGCACATTTGCCGGATTTTGAAACGCAGCTAATAAGTAGAACCAGAATATGATTAAATTAAATTGCTAATCAATTTAATAATTTTTACGACCCCTCCCCCATATCAAAAACTATAAAGAAATTTGTTTCGAAAAATATCATCTTAAAAAAAGTTTTATATAGATTTGAATATTTCAAAGTGAGCCTTACGTACATTATGTATTAATTTTAATTAGTATGTATTTGTATTTACTATAAAAAAAAATATTTATTTGTTTATACTCAATAACTTTCTCAAAATAAATTTCCAAGTTTTAATAAAAAAGCTTTATACAGATATTAAATAATCTATCATGTATATTACTTTGAAATCTTTTTTTCTCTCGAAGAAATAAACATAAAATCAAGAATTAAATTTTCGAAAAGCTTCGTAAGGCATGCTGTCGATTAAAAAAAAATTTTAAGACGGTTCAGAAATAAAATGCATGATTTGTGAATCGAATGAGAGAGGCTTCGCACGCATCATTTTATTCAGTTGACATCAGAAGAGGTGACAAGAGAAAAGGAGGAACTCACCTGTAGGCGAGAGACATGCACTGGAAGAGTTTGTTCAAGGACGTCTCGATGCTCAGCTGCTGGGAGGTGTTCTTATCGTTCAACGAACTCGCGAATCTGTCGTGGAAGAAACCCGGCGGAATTGAGAATTTGGTGATCTGCTCCTCCTGGTCCGGCACCGGCACGGCGAGGTCGTCCTCGTCGTCCTGCGCCTCGGCCTCGAAGTCGGACACCATGAAGTGGCCCGAGTGTATCGTCTCCCGCGAATCCCGTCCACCGTTCTTCTCCCGCTGATTATCGTTGCCGACATGATGAAAACCGCCCTGGCTCGTCATCGTCGATGGTTTACGGTACATCAATTCCGCCTGCATCTCGGCACCGAGATTCCCTGCGGACACGAACGATCTCTTCGATACGCGTATCACATCGCGAATAAGTATCGAATCTTTAACGAATCTACATCTTTGATTTGTTTTGGAATGAGCAATACGAGCGCGAAGGCATTTGATTGTAAGATAAACACTGACGACGTACAATCTGATAATAGTAAACTTTTTTCCAAATAACTTAAGCCAGCTTAGTTTGTATCTTAATTATATCTATAGATAAAAAAAGTCGCTGGAAAAAAACCGGAAAAATTTCTTCTACTTCCTGACCGGTTCGTGGACCGGAGTGTCGCGAGCTACGGACTCGAAAATAAGTGTAGTAAAGTAGCAATTAAAGAATCATATAAAAACAGAGTAACTTTGGCACTGGTGAGCTCACCATGGTACAACAACACTTTTTGATTATTTGATTAATTTTACAGCGTACTCGTATTTACTGCTGTCGCGGAAAAAACCGTGATATAAAATTAATAAGTCACATTTTTCCGTGACAGCAATAAATTGTAGGCCGCTATAAAATTTTTAAACTTTGAAAAGTGTTGCATCAAAGCCCATTTTTTTCTCGTGATATTTTGACATTAACGTTGGCTGTGTTCAGCAGAAAAACTAGTTTTGCAACTGCTATAAGATTCTTTAATATTGTTGGTTCATACATTTAGAGAGGACCTAAGGGAAAAAAAACCAATCGGATTAGAAAATCTTACAACAATTGCAACTGCTTTTTCGGCTGAACGCAACCATTATATTACATACTTATCTATAATGTATTCATTGTAATTCTTTGAAGGTAATGTTATTGCTTAACATCTCTGATAGCACAAAAGTCCAAAAGACGTTATACAAATATTGCTTAGAGTCTTTTCGGTATCTTTACAACGTCTTTCAATCTTTTTTGTTCCATTTGGGGCACAAAACAATTACAATAACTTTATTTAATTTCAGTTAAATGTACACAATCATTTTCTTTACGGAAAGAAGCAAATGTTTTATGAACACACGTAAATTTTTTCAATACATTTTTTTTTATTTGGAAAAAAATCAAAAATATCCGCGGAACAATAGGAAAAAAAACCGGTTTCTTTTCGAGTCTTTAAAACTAAAATTATATCTAAAATGCAATAAATGATATGTTAGAATAATCGACGATAAGAATATCAAAACATTAAAAGTCTACAATAACAGAAAATATTAATTAAAAATTATGATATTTTAATAGAATTTTTTGTTAATTTTTGTCGAGGGGGAATTCACAACCCAAAATTTTGTACACCAATGCCGATTTTTGGCATTGCTGTAAAACACTGCCGACATTTTTGTACACTGCCGACAATGCTTATTGTTAGTCAATGCCTACAATGCCGTCAATCCTATATTAAAATTAAGGCAATGCCATGCAATTATGAACACTACCGCGTGCCCATTATCATACGCCAATGCCTGCACAAGAATTCTAAAGCTTTCCCGAAGTATTCAAAAATTTTTGTGCTCAACCCCATGATCGAAAAACCGACTCTGAAGTGAGCTCACCACTCCCCAACCACTGACGACAATGCCGTCAATATTATAGGTCACTGCTTACTTTTTTCGGCAGTCCACTGCCGAAATTTTGTACACCAATGCCGGCTGTGAATTTCCCCTCGATTTTTGTAGAAATAAGAGAGGAGGTGAGAGAGAGAATTTAATTAATATTACATAAAAATCTTGAAAAATAACTGTAATTATCTGCTTTTCTTCGCTGTAGTCACAACTAGGAGAACATTCGGATAAATCAAAAAACTAATGTTAAATTTCATTAAAATTTTCTTTGACACTATCAATCAATGCTTCCCTCAAATCAATTTACTTTGATGCGAATCTTTAGAAAGTTTTACACAACTCTATAACGATTATTCCGGGAATACATCTCAATTGCGTGAAAAAAAATTTTAGAATACACGAACATTTTACAATACAATACAATGCCTTCGAAAAAAGAATTATTTGCTCGTTTCCGTTACTTTCAAAGAACAGATTGAAATAAAGCCTTTTGTTATTTACATATCCTCAGTATTTGTAACGAACTACGAATTTCTCTGTCCAATCTCATTCGCGGTATGTCTCGCGGCATGTCTCTTTCAGTGGTCACGTGTGCAGAAGGGTGTTATAGATCTATTTTTGATGAAAGTCTCATTGATATTCATTTATTTAAATCCTGCCTGCATAACCTTTCTACAGAATTTGAATACATTTCTTTCATTAAAGAGAAAAATCTCCATTGATATCCATTTATATGTTAAACACGGCCTGAACAATTTCTGTAGAAATTCTGTAGGAATGTCATGCAGGCAGCATTTAACAAATAACTGAACATCAATGAGATTTCTCTTCTGCATACATCCGTAGATACGTGGGTTTTAAGTTAAAACTTTTAACGCCGGGTCCGGACGGCCGATTAGATAAAGAGAGTTTTTTCTGGGCAGAGTTACTCTCGATTGTTTGCCTTTGCCTTCCGAGAGGTGATGATGATCGCTTCTAAATCGTTTAAACACCGATTTTGAATTATACTGTTCTACGTGGATCATTTAAACCCGGATCTTTGGCACGGAGAGCAAACTCACAATCATTGTGTCATCGTTACATTGGAACTTTGGATAATAGTAATTCTATTGGTTGATTTAAGGAAGACACGAAAAAGTGAGAAGCTACTGGCAAAGTTAACAAGAGAGTATCTCCCCATAAGACTATTGGTTTATTGAATCATATTAATGATGTAAGAAACACTGCTTATCTTATGTTTCGAAAGCTTATCGATACTGTGAAGAACGATTGTTGAAATATAGATTAAAAACTTCCAAAGAATTTTGCTCTATTTATCTATGTTTCGCTGTTTAAAGTGGGATCGATTAGCAGGATTAGACGACCTCGTTTCAAGAAATTGCGCACAGCAAAGTCTGGGTGATAGAAGAAAGGCCCGTCAGACACAACAAGTCCCAGTTATCGAGCCTCTGATAAATTCAACTCAACGCACCCCTTTTTTTAAATATACTATGTTCGAATATCGGGAGAGAGAGAGAGAGAGAAAGAGAGAGAGGGGGGGAAGAGAGACAGAGGGGGGAGGGAGAAAAAGAGAATACGCGTGTGCGTTTGGTGTGTACCGAGGTATAAGCTGTAAAACTTCGACACGACTTAACGCGTTATCTATATCATTATAGAATCGATAACGTGAGCCTAGATATTTTCATAGACGTGTCGTGTTCAAGAACGTACGTACTGCGATGTTACTTCGATAATAACTACGCAACGAGATTTCAATACTTTTAGATGTCACGCGAATATATGAATTATGAAGTAATGCATCGTGCGATACATCTGCGTATGGTAGAACACAAAATCGCGCGAGAAGAGGAAAGGGGGCCACTAATTAGGCCGAAAAAAAAAAGAAATATTAAACTGCTCAATGGATTTTAATGAAATTTGCAGCAGGGAGGATTGTCTAAGAAAAAGAAAAGCGATTTGGTTCAACGAGTGTCACGGTTCCTGAATAATTTAGGAACTGGGCTCCTATCTGCTTTGTACAAGCTCGATGTTCACTCTTTTACGGTGACGTTTCATTCGACGAGATTTAGAAAACATAGTAATGTATTACTGCTGGATTCGAGCTCAGCTTCTAGGTCTATGTCTATTTAATCTATTAACTTCGGGCAAATTACAAGACGAAATGCTTGTGACTGTGTGATGACATTTAGTAGTACGAATATTGTTTTCAACCTTTTTTTGATTTTCAGTAGCGGTCTTACAGCATCCGATAACAATTTGTCTTCGGTCCAAGGGATACAAGAGCCACCGACTGGCGCCAGGCTTTCTCGTCGATACGCGATCAACAAGCGTATTCGCGATAGCACGTGAAAGGTAGCGCTCGAATCCCTTCCCCCTCCCTCCTTTCCCTTTATCGGTTTAATGGCCGTGAAAAATGTTAAAAACGCGCGGATGGTGCGTTTCTATTTTTTACAGTCGAAACGTCGATTTCGGAAGCACGCATAAACACGTGGAAAATCCCAATGGTCAGTGACTTCTGGGGCTATATATAAAATTGAACGTGGCCGAGAGGCAATTCATCGCGACGAGACGTGTCACACATACGTGATGATTAAGGCGCAGCTGGAGTCGTCAATTTTACCGAGGAACTCGACTTACACACGTACGATTTACGAAATATCAACTGACTCCTATATATTACTACATCGAGATCACACGTACATACACATTTGTGCAAACATTCTATTTTCTCAAATTAGGCTTCCCGACATTATTAATGGCTTTCTAAGAGAAATTTTTATATCGAAATATTTCTTCGATAAATCGATTGTTATTCTAGAGGGCGGTATTCAGAAACATTAGAAATATCATTTTATGCTTGTTTAATGTTAACCAGGGTGAAAATAATATTTCTAATAATATCTAAAGTTTTTGAACGCAGGAAAATTAAAGATACATAATTTTGCAACAAAATACTGCGTTTCAATTAAACCAACTTCTTGAAATTATTTTCGGGCCAGCCATATTACCATCACTTTTCTTCTTCCACCGATTATACAGTGTGTCAAATGTTTTATAAATCACGTTCTGAGTAATAAAAATTTCCTTAATATCAATACTGACGGATATAATTGTTCAAGTTTTAATATAAAAAAAATTATTGAATCAAATGAAAATGGGATCCTTTACTCCTCTACCTTGAAAAAGTTTCGAAATGCACGAAAGTAAAAATGCCTTATAACAAATCGACCATTGTGTATTAGCCGCTACTCTTACAACTGACTATTGGCAAATGATTCCACAAGTAATTACTAGAATTCGTTACCTAATGACGAAGATAATGCGAGTGGCCATAATGTCTGCACCACTTTGTCCCCTATATTTTCAAGTGAATTAATTTCGAGCCTGTGTTACTCATTTGTCATGTAAATGCAAATACGACAAGGGAGGAGGTTGTTGATAATATATTCGCGTGTCAACTAAATGGATTCATGAGACTGGGTTCATGAGACCGCATGTTCTATTTACTGTCTAATGGAATTCACAGTTACTTCGTACTTCGTATTTATCTTATTGCTGGTTCGAAGGTAATCTCTACATTTATATGTCTGAACATACGCACTTTCCTCGTACAAACAATTTATTTGAAGACTACAGCTCGTTTCTTATATTATTAAATTATTGCCGGACTGAACTGCGACTGAATGTAAAAAATCAAAAAAGTGATCGTCAATAAATTAAAATACTGATAAATTCAAGTACTGATACATCACCTGTTAGCGATGCCTATCAGTATAATCTTCGCACTGATATACAGTTGTATCTTAAATCTCCGTTTCACTTTCATTTCGTCGACCATGAGCGAAACACAGCCTGTGCAATAACAGCATTATTACAATTCGATTTCAATTGTATTGTTATTATTGTCATCAATATTAATCGCACTGACACGACTCCCATCGCTGGCGAGATTCTGTAGAGCCCTAGATCTCTTCTCTAACGCCTTTCTAATTTATCACTTTGTTACAGGATATGGGTGGCACGCTATGAATAGAAGAAACTTCGTGTGACTTCGGAAGCCAAACGTTGCGCCCCACGTGGCGACGAAACGAGAATTTCGGCCGGGGCGATTCAGCCCCCATAACGCGACCTATTAACACCGATTGCGAACGGATCGAAACGTACATCCGAGAATTAACCGAGGCATGGCCCGTTATAACCGGTTTCCCGTGGGTCGTTTCCGAACGCTATCAATGCAGCCGTTCGAAATTCCAGACGGCGCCGCGGCGCCTCAGCAGGAAGTAGTATCTACATCTCCGGCCAAGGTTCTCTCCAGATATGACCCGGCGATTGTCGATTACCGTAAGTTCCGATACGCGCCAGGTCGCCTGTTTTCTTTTCCCCTCTATCAGCAATAATCTTACGCAAGTACTTGCGACAGCTCGCGCGCAATTTTCTGGCGAGCGGATTCAACGCTATGGCATTAGCTGTCGAGAAATGTGACGGTGTCCCACAGCTGCGAATCGTGCGCGCACAATTTGATACGTGGAAAGCGATAATTTATGCGCGTGGCACGTATATCCCTTCGCGTGTCCGCGTTTCGTTTCAGCAATATATCGTCAAAGTAATTTTCGTTGACTGCGAGCTCATCGCTTTTCGCTAGCTACGTTTGCAATATCTTACCTCGAAAATGGCATTACTTAAATTGCGGTAAAGTTCTCTTTGAGAAATTTAATTTCCAACTAGAAACTAAATGTCACGTTAAATGTTCTTTGAACTGCTTTCACGATCGATTCAAAAATTATTTTTCTCTAACAAAAATATCGTGATAAAATATGGAAATTCATCGCTCCAATTTTTTAATATTAAATATTTTAAACTTTAAATGATAATTTTATTATCCCCCTTTATAGTTCATTCAAACGGGAATTTGAACAACTAGACGAGTTTTCAATTTTGAATTATTTGGCCTCGGAAGGAGACGTGCGAAAAAAAGTAAAAAAAAAAAACGATTCGGGTCAAACAATTAATTGTGAAATCGTATTCTGGAATGTTGGATGAGTGTACCGGAATTTTAGTTTGTTTACTTATTTATTAAACAAATAAACAAATTTTATTTTATAGAACTAATGTCTGCATCGCAATGAAACTTTATATAAATCATCTTGAAAATCTGCTTTCGACCGTGTATAGTTTTCTCGTTATTTAATTGTGTTAAATCATCTTGAATATTTAAAACTTTGTAAAAAAAATTCGGATTCTTTTTTATTGTTTCTTATTTCACTACTAATTAAATTTTCATTAGAACACATGTCTACTTCTTATTGAAATAATTTTTTATCTAGATAGAAAATTGCCGTCAAATTTTTTCTAGTACCTTCAAATATAATAGAATTTGCGAGGGGAAATTCACAGCCGGCATTGGTGTACAAAATTTCGGCAGTGGACTGCCGAAAAAAGTAAGCAGTGACCTATAATATTGACGGCATTGTCGTCAGTGGTTGGGGAGTGGTGAGCTCACTTCAGAGTCGGTTTTTTGATCATGGGGTTGAGCACAAAAATTTTTGAATACTTCGGGAAAGCTTTAGAATTCTTGTGCAGGCATTGGCGTATGATAATGGGCACGCGGTAGTGTTCATAATTGCATGGCATTGCCTTAATTTTAATATAGGATTGACGGCATTGTAGGCATAGACTAACAATAAGCATTGTCGGCAGTGTACAAAAATGTCGGCAGTGTTTTACAGCAATGCCAAAAATCGGCATTGGTGTACAAAATTTTGGGTTGTGAATTCCCCCTCGAGAATTTGTAATTTTTTCTTAATTTTTCTAATGTTTTCGGAAATGTCCTATACATCCATAAAAACTGAAGTCTTCTTAGATTTTTTCTTTCTTTTTTCTTAAAGAAAAATAAATTTTGGCAGTAAATATTTGAATTTGGACCCTAAAATTAACTATATATAAAGAAGAAAAGAACAAAAAAATATGGTTTATAATTTGATTTTTATATTTTGCTGCAGTTTTAAATAAATTTTTAAACGAGTAAGTAAATAATAGAACAATCTATGAAATTTATATATTTTTGGTAATGTTTTGAGATATGATATGTACATCATTAAGTACAATATCATTAAGTACAATAATTAAAATCATTTGATTTCTTACATAAAATATTATTTCTTAATAATATCCACGACGCAATTTTTTAACGCTATTCCATAACACGCCATAACTCTCGTTATCTGTGAGGTATTAATGCCTTTTGACCCTATCAAACTGGCTCTATCAAAGGGCGAAGTCAAATGTCTTATCCGTTTCGTTCATTAACGCTCGTTGCGTGAGCGCACGTGCCGTTTGCTTAGATTTCGGGATCGTGTAAATAAAAAGAAAAAGAAAAGAAAAACGAGTAATATCATGCGTGCGAGACAGGGATCACGATTTATATATACAAGAATATCATGTTTAAAAGTAATCACGTAGGCAACACCAAGAGCAAAATAAGCAGTTATGATCAAGTCTCAATGGAGTCTACGCGAGACAAAATATGCGGAAGTGATACGTGTTAATAAAATTTTGATTTACGGTTTAATGACGACGTGTTTCTCGGTACAATCTTGTATTGCGAAAAACCGACGCTGTGGATTTCCGGCTTGGGTCGGACGATAGAAAATCTCGTTACGCGATTGTAATTTAGGTGTAAAATCTTATATTTTTCCGTAAAGAATTATACTGAATTAAAAAAAGTCACTCTTATTGTTAGTTTATTATCTATGCATTTAAATAGCTATGATTCGTGGATATTAATAGTAAAATTCGATTAATAATTAGCTGCGCGCACGCATTATTAATATATTTGTCGGGATAAATAAGAAAATAAAATAAATACATAATTCAATTTTGCGATTTTGATCCAACTGGCAATCAGTATAAAAAAATGAAATCTTTCTAATAAAACAATATCATCATCTGTTAAATGCACAATTTTATTAATTATGTTAGATTAACCTTAATCACATTAAGTTTAATTATGTTACATTAACTCTAATTGATGTACAGAGAGTTGTTCATAACAAAGAAAAATATATAGGTGAGATCAAGATTAACTGAGCTTGTTATTATATAACACGATGTCATTATGATTGCATAATTAATTTTAGCTAGAATTGAGTAATAATTAAAACGTTCGAAGTTAAGTAATAAAGTTAAAAAGTTAATAGCCTTTAACATAACTTAATTAACTTTAAATAATTTGATTTTTCACTTTAATTATTATAGCTAATTTTGAAAAACATAAATTTTAAGTCATTAACTTTTTTCCCCAAGTTAAAAATTTATCTATGTAAGAGAAAAATATTATAAAACAAAAAATACATTTTCACGTAAAAAAAAACAATCTTTTTAAAGGAAAGTTTTTTATTTCGTACAAACTTAATTTACAAACAAAAAATATTAAATTGTTTGATGATCTATATTATAATTGTTACTAATTTCTGATTCAATATGACTAATGCTTTTCAAAATTAAGTTATAATTTAATTTTAACATAGCTTTTAACGAGTTACTTCTTTGTGTAATTTTTAACTAATTAATTTTATAAGCTTTAACTTGGTTTAATTAAAAACTATATTAATTTACGTAATTCTAACTTTAACCCATCGCGCGATTTGCTTCCGGCAGCGTAGAGCCGTGTTTTTTTTTAGTCGTATAATTTAAAAACAAATAAAAATTATTTAAGACTGCCTGAGTTGGACACAAAATTTTAAATTGTATTTCGAAAAACGTTCAACACTATCTCGGTTCTTTTAACGATGTAAAAAAAAAAAAAAATAAAAAAAAACAAAAAAAACAGAAAAGCGCGAAGCCGTGATATTTTGTAAAACTGTTTTCGTCATTATTATTTGGATTCGCTAGAAACGCCAAACGCGTCTCTAACGCTTCCCACATAATATTTACATGCCGGGTAAACACAGAAGTAACTCCCTTAGTGACAAACACAGGCTCAGGAATTCCTATTTTCTATTGAGCTCCGAGGATTATTGGGTCGAGCACGCGTTGTTTACAATCCTGATACGTATATCATTTCCCATTGGAGTATAACAGATACATCATTATGCACGAGAAGATCGTGGAATTTGACGGCGTTGAGACACTCGTCAATAAACGGAGGATCTCGACCCTGCGTTTTCTTAAATACAGCATTACTCCATATTCCGGTTGGATGAGATAATCCCAGGACCAGATTTAAAAGACCAGATTAAACTACTCATGAAAGAGAAAGAGGGAGTTTAACGTAGGGTAAAGTCGGTATATACGCCGCAGCTATCGAAAATTTAATTTATTAAGTATTATTTACTATGTTTAAGGAAAATAAATTAGGCTAATAAAAACTTCATACTGTTTACTATTATAAAAAAAATTTTAAGTATGAAATATTTCTTTTCTTATACTTGAAAAAAAAAACTTAAAAAAACCCTTGCATTTTTGTCATATAAAAAAAGTGACGGGATTTACTACTCATGTGTAAGATACACGGCGCATCGAAATTTACAAATAATATTTTCAGATATGATATAAAATAACATAATAACTTACAAAATGTGTTTATAAAGTTTATTAGGGAATAAGAACAGTAAATATGTATTCAAAGTAATAATAATGCAATATTAAAGAAATTAATATGCACAGACATCAACAGAGTGCTCAACATAGAGTAAGTGCTGCTTTCCAATCACGCAGTGTCTGTATTACGGCATAAATCCCATTCGCTGAAAAGGCCGTATATCCTAAACAAATGGAATATACAAGATATCAAACTAAATAAAGAATGCAAGAGCTATGCACTTGAATCTTGCTTGTATTTTATCCTTTACTATCGCTCTACATTTACATATCATGAAATAATCATTATGCCTTTTATATTTTCTACAGTAATTATTTTACGTAGACGGTAATACACGATCGCGCTACTTCTACGTGAAAAAATTAATTCAATTTACGATATTTTCGTTAATATTAACAATAAAGAACTGTAATTACAATACAATACTAATATAACATAAAGGCACATAACAAAATAGTTCTGAGCAAACTATCCTTATTTCTTCTATTTTTTCTGACTGCTGCGGCGTACATCCCCCCGCGGCGTAAACACCGACTTTACCCTATACTATTTTTATTATTTAAATACAGCCATTGACAAAATTATTAGGCATCCTCGCTTTTTGATAACATTTATAAAAATAATGTTATTCATTTCCTTTTAATTGAAGAAATTGTAAAATAAACAGGGTGCCTAATAATTTTGTCAACGGCTGTATACATTAAACGTATAACATTTTAACATAATATTCATGTAATATATATTTATAAATATATAATACGTATTATCACTCGTGTAACTGAAAAGGGGGATGGGGTAAAAATACATCGATCAATTTTAATCGTACAAGGAAAGTCGTGGAGAATCTCGGAAAACTACAGCGTTGTAAGGTCAACAAAAAAAAACTTGCGATCCAGTCATTCCGCCTCTGCCTTGGACTAGCGTTAAATATAAGATCGGACTATATACCGCCCTGAGATAAAACTATCTCAGCGCAATCGGAACGTCCGCCCGTTTCAACATCGCGAGAGCTCCGTCTCTAAGAAAGAGCGAGAGAGAGAGAGAGAGAGAGAGGGAGAGGGAAAACAAAGGGTAGTGTAGCTAAACAAACGGGCGACACGACGACGGCGTATACATACACACGCGCGCGCGCGCGCGACTTCCCTCTCGCTCCGAATTTTTCATGTTTCTTCCTCTCTTTCTACGCGACGAAACGCTCGCCAGGAATCGGATCGGCCGCATCGCGGCTCTCCTTATCACGACCGTATTATTTCGCTCCGTGCCTCGATTTTTATCGCGAGCCTGGCCTCGCGTTTCATGGAAATTGCCCGTACGTTTCCTCATCATCGCCTTTACTATTGTTACTGCTACTGTTCGTTCTTTCTCACTCTCTCTCTCTCTTTTTCACCGCCCATGGATCAAATAACGCAGCTAAGCCTCCGCGCTCGCGAGTCGTTATCATTCCCGTTTTCCGCGTCCACGGTCGTCCCCTCGACGATCCAGAAGACGACGCGCTCGTGCGACGTCGCGCACCAGATGTTGGTCCAAGCCGCGCGCGCGCGAGTGCACTTTGCGATGAATTGCGCACACGCCCGCGCGCGCGCGCGCGCGTGAGAGAGAGATAGACGAGCCTCCGCACTCACCTTCTGGACCTAGCACAACTCTCGTCACCGTTTTCCTATGTCGCCACTGCGTCGACGATGTGGCCGACGCACGGCCCGGAGACGGCACACACGCTCCGAAAAACTTATTTCCTCCCCGATCACGTCGGCGAAGGGGGGAGGAGAAGGAGTACTCCGCGCGTTCGCGTTCGCTGCACACACGCTCTCGCTCAGGCTGGGCCGCGAGGCGCCGCGCCCGGACGCGGCCCGTACGCGTTACTGCACGACACGCACTCGCGACTCATAACGGCACGGCGACGCCATTTACGCACAAGTCCGCATTGCCCACAATCGCCCGCGATACACGACTGGCCGCCGCGCGCGGACGAGCCGACCACGCGCGCCACTACGCACAGCTGACGGAGGAATGCGGCCACGGCGGCCGACCAATGGCGGCGCGCGCCACGCTTCCCCCCCCCTTCCCTTGCCACTCTCAGCCGGTATTATCGCCGACGCGGTTTTTTTAAAATCGGAGCAGCGAGAGAAAGGCCGAGCGTTGCACGATTGTTTGGGTGATTAAAATTAGAAACATTCGCGTCTCGAGTTCGAGAAGTTTGTACAATTTCAACGAGATGTTTCTAACAATTATGAAAAAATAAAGTAATGTTTATAGATTTTGATGTTTGATAGTAATTTATGTTAATCCTAATTTTCCAGAAAAATAAAATTGAGAGAAGCAAGTTTTTTTTTAAAGGAAAAAGACAATTGCGAAAATAAAGCACTAGTGTTTTCAATTTTTCGTGAAAATAAAATTGTGGGGAAAAGTTCGTTCTTTTTTTATTTGTTTCGAGTAAACGAAAACGATTGTGACAACGACACTAAAAGTGATGAATTATTTACGTATTAAATCTCTTAAATACGAAGAAAACTTAAAATTAGAGGAAACGTAGGAAACAATAAAAATAATAAATTTTACGACTGAAAAAATCGTTTTCTCAAATTTCCGAGAATTTTTTCTAGATTAAGAAAACTTGTAATTTATATTTGAACATAAATTAATGTTTGTATAAACCAAATCAGAATATCTTCTTTATATTTTAATGATAATATTATTCTATATTTATATTAACGAATGATGAAGTATTAAAGTTATACTGAAAAGAAGTTGACTAAATTTTTTAAGTTGATTAAATTTCTTCAGTTCAAGTATCTATGTATTTAATTCAAATACATAAAATACTTAAATTTTAATAATTAATTTAAATATTTATATATTTAATTTATGTATATTTAACTTAAATACATAAATACTTGAATGGAAAAAATTTAATCAAGTTGAAAAATTATTACACCGAGAAAAAAAATTGTTAAGTAATAATTTTATATCTTACGTATAATTGTATTATACAGTGTATCAACCATGTCTCGAAATTGTGATTACATACAATCAAGAAAAAGATTTTACAAGGACCCTGGCGAAAATAAAGCAAACGTAAAGCGTAGATTACGATAGAAAGTGTATTCTTCTATCAGGAAATAGTGATAAAAACGCAAGAAATTTTGAGAAATCTAGAAATTGAAACATTGGAACAAGAAAACATATAACGCTTGTATAACACTTTACGAAGCTTTTCGTTTTCGCCAGGGAAAAAAATAATTCGAAAACGCAGAATAAAATTTTTTCATACGATTTTGATTCATTTTTTTTATATACATAATTATAATCACCTTTTTCGATTGCGTTAGTTACGAAACTCTGTTTATTATATATGGAAAAAGATTTTTTAAAAGTTATCTGTTGATATTATGTACAATTATTGTTATTATTTTATTATAAATAAAAATTTGTATACTTATCAGAGAATTCGTTTAACACAAGCGGGCAGGGATAGTTGTCAAAATTTTTTATATCAAGACATCTAAAAAACATATAATATAAAATATAATAAACTTTCTGTAATCTAAATTTAAGAAGTATTATTTTAATTAGTCTTTACCTCCTGAAGTGTATCGTAAAAATGCAATTTTAATGATATGCATAGTATACATTTGTCTTGAATAAAATTAGATTACACTGAATTCCTTGTGACTATTAAAGAAAAGAAAAGATGAAAAATAAAAAAAAACATTAAAATTAATTTTCACAAAATTAAAAACGTTACAAAATTAAAATTAAAAATTGCACGGAAGAAATCTTTAATATACAATTGTGTAATGGTAATAGTAATAAATATAAAATTATCATATTATTATTTCTTTGCGGATGTGTATAACGCGTTATTATAAATTACAAAGATATCTTATATCTTTGTAATTTGTAAAATTACGCAACATAACTATTGAAAATTTAGTAAAGTTACTATTGAAAAAAAATACAAGGATGTACTCGTATATTATATTATAATAGGCTACAGAAAACTTTTTTTAATATAAAACAAAATGTCGTTAAAACATTACGTATATTCATCTGCAATTAAAATACATCGGAATATCAGTGATTACTTATAAAGAAATGATAAAATATAATTTCATACCTTAGTAAATTACTTTTTAAAAATTATTCGTTCATTAAAAGAGTTAAACTTAATTGACTATACGAGTTTTATGAACAAATGATTTTAGAGAGATAATATTCTGTAATATTATAAAAGAGCTAATCGAAATGCAAAGTAAATATTCTTTTTCGGAAAGGTTACTTTCTATTAATTAATTAATTATTAACAAACATCTTAATCTATAATCTGCAGTTATTCGTTTTTACATCTCGAAATTGTGTCGATACGGTTATCTTGGTATCTTTGTCATTATTCTTTTGATAACAATTAATAAAATGGCTGCAATCTTTGTATAACAACATTAACAGATAACAAATGCATTATTTATTTTAATAGCGCAAAGAGTGTATCTTTGTATCTGTTTCTTAGCTTCATTGAAAGAACGAATTTTGCTGAAGTGTCTAAAAATTTAGCTTGAAACAATTTTGCTGAGTCACCAAAATAATTGCGTTGGACACTCAAATTGGCTAGAATGTCAAAATTTTTTGCAGCCTTGCTCATGCTCGAGTGCCCTACATAATTATTTCGACGGTTCAACAAAATTATTTTCAAGTCTATATCTGATTACATTTTTAGACACTTCGAAATTGTTCTTTCCACGTTTATTACATCTGAGAAACATGAAACTCTCAGAATTCGATGTCCCAGCCGGAAAATTCGTCTGGCGGAATATCGCGATCAGGTGGATATCTTTCGAAGTTTCGTGTGTCGAGTTGATGTCGTACCTAAAAATGTGCAAGATAAATTAATAAAATTAATAAAGTTAATAAATAATAAAATAAAATAAAATTTTAATACAAATTTCAGATTTTTGTGCAGAGTAAAAATAATTGAAAATGTGTGTGGTTTCAATGTTAGTATAAGTGCAAGCTCCGCAAAAATTTGCGTTAACATAAAATTTTACGATTGATGTACCGTTGGTACTATGGGTGCCGGTAGAGCCAATCTTTGAAGGGCTTGCCAGTTGAATCCAGAAAACCATCTATTAAAAGATTAAGATAGAAATTATATTTTATTACATTGTAGGAATAGTTTTTAAATTTTTAATCTAACACCGACAGTTATTTTTCAAAGTTACACATGGTGCTTTCTTACGAAAATGTTTGAACACGAAAAGTTCCATGAAGATTTGTAATATAAGTCATAAAATATTGAAAATAAACATTTTTTTCTTTTTTTTTCTTAGAAAAATTTTCTATCAGCTTACTTGTGATCGCGAATGTCTTGTATCCCATTTCGCTGATAACCCAATCGTTCGGAGGGGTTCACGCGGAGTAGCTTCTTGATGAGATTACTAGCGTTTTTAACAACGATGCTCGGTACACCGACCATCTCGATACCTTTTAGGATTTTGTTATAAGTCGTCATATGATCGGATCCGCGGAAAGGCGGCTTACCAACGAGGAGCTCATGCGTCAGGATGCCGAGGGCCCAATAATCCACCGCCCTAGCGAAATTGAGAAATGCGATGAAATAAAATGCGTTAAAACTACGTGCGTTAAATAGCAATTAAATAATAAATATTGGGACAATCTTGAATTTCTTACCTGTCGTGTCCTTTGTTCAAGATAATTTCCGGTGCAACATACTCGGGCGTGCCGGCAAACGTCCACGTTTTGGCGGGACCAATTTTCTTACTAAAACCGAAGTCCACCTATAGATAAAAATAATTTTTTTTTTTTTTTTTAGATTTTCTCCGTCTTCTGTGAATAATAGCGACTAAATGATGCAGTATGCGCTTCTCTGAGAAACTTTTCGCAATTGCATAATTGAAAGTTAAGTCGATTAATCATCGGATGTCTCACCAGCTTCAGGTAACCGCGCGTGTCGAGCATAAGATTTTCCGGTTTGAGATCCCGATAAACGATGTTTAGCGAGTGAAGATGATCGAGGGCTTCTACCACGCAGCCGACCATAAATTGCGCAGTGGCATCGTCGAAATAACGCCTCCTTTGAAGAGTCGTCCAAACATCTCCGCCGAGGCACACTTCCATAAGAAAATAGACGTACTTGTTATCCTTGTACGTCTGATAAAGTCTGAAAAAAAAATACAAAATCAAATATCAACTTCAATCTAATTAATATTGGGACTATTTAAAAATCTTCTGGTTACTTACTTTTTTTTCTTTTTTTTTTTGAGAATTGATGTACATATTGTAATTACAAATGTTACAATGGTAATTATTTTTGCAATTTAACAGGCACAATATTTTATATATAGATGAATTAAAATATTTGTATTTCTCTCGCATTAATTTGGTTTAACAATAACAGTTTGATATATTGTATAATAATGCAAATGATCTCGGCGTTACGATACCAAGAATTTCGACTTACTTGCATATGAAAGGGGAGTCGCACGCTTGCATAATGTGTTTCTCATTCAGCACGTGTTCTTGTTGTTGCTGCTCGACCATGACCTTCTTCTTGAGTTTCTTCAGAGCGAAGCTCTTATTCGGATCGGACCTGAGTGTGACCAGGTCAACGCGACCGAATCCACCCACTCCCAACGTTCCCTTCGTCTCAAGATCGATCAAGGTTAGACTTGCATACTCGTTAGTCCACTTTTTCGGGGTCAACGAACGCTTTTGCTTCTCGTATTCCGCCAACCAGTCCTTGTTGCGAATCTCATCCAGACTACCCAGGTAATTCAGGAATGACCTGGCAATTTTTTCGAATCATGTAATATTGCATTTTATTACATATTACACACGCAGTTCAGAATATTCCAGCAATGTTGCAGCAATGTTTTCAACGTTTCTGAAATATTGCTGAAATGTTCCGTGTTGTATGGGCAAAAAAATTTTAAAACCCCATCGTCTACCCAGCAAATTAAAATAAATTTTAATTGAAAATTGTAATTTATTTCAATTTATTCGAGTGCACTTTAGACTTCCGGAGTATTTTTGGATTCAAATGGATTAAAGTGGATTGAAATACGAAATGTGCTGTTCAGCGTTTTAAATTTGGATGGATTCATGTTTTCATTATATATATATATATATTTTTTTTTTATTTAAATAAATTCAAAAAATCTAAAGTGCGAATTTGAAAATGTCAAAATGAATTTATTTCTATATCCATTTTAATTCATTTTTTGTTTGGTTTAATATGAGTGTTTTTTGTTAGCAAAATAAAACAATAATTTTGTAATAGTAAATATAATAATAACAATTAAAGTTGAGAGAGAAAGAGAGGAGGAAGTCATTAAAATCATTTCAAGTGTACCTTACAATAAGGTAAAATAAAAAATCAAATAAATAATAAAACAAAATCTTATTGTTTTAAATAAATGACGAAAGCCTCAGAGATTAAATAATTTACGGATATTCAGAAATCAAGATAGCTTTTACTTTATTTGTGTCCTCAGGTTTATTTAAGTTTCGATTACGAATAATTAATTCGTTAATCGAACTCACGTTCTGTCGAGGGTCAAGCATTCGACACCAGGTGCAAGCGCGATCGCGTTGGCACGTCGTTCACCCTCGTCGTCGTAGAGAGCCAATTCGCCGAAATATTCTCCCTTGCCGAGGACCACCAGTTCCTCCTCGCCGCCGTACTCGGTGTCTTTGGTGATCCGCACGTTGCCGCCGCTGATTATGTAGAATTTCTCACCCTTCTCGCCCTGCCGCAGTATTTTCGCGCCAGCCGGGAAAAATTCCTGCGAGCGGCATTATAACGTTCTTTTAAGCTATATTATAAACTAAGCGACCAGCAGAGTGACATCTCCTGAAATATCTTTTTACTTACTACTCTTATGAGATCGGATATCTTTGCGAGCACGTGGTCCTTTGGTTCTGGAAGCTTTTGGAGAACGGAAACGCGCTGGAGGAAGCGGATGTTACCCTCCAGTTGTTCCTGAGCTGTTCTCATCATTATAGTTAGAAATACTGATCTGTCGAGCACCCATACTTTTCCAGCTTTTTTTACTGAAATGACAAGCAAAATTGAACAAATATTAGCTTGAAATAAAAATTCTTAGTTCTCAAAAAAAAATCTCTAATTTTTTGAATTTCTACAATACGTTTCTTCATAATAATATAAATTACTTAACAAAAATCATTGTTTTGTTAAACAACATATATGTTTTTTTACAAAAATTAACAAAAAAATTGTAATATTTTTATATAAGATATAAATTTAAATGTGCGAGTGTCGAATTTTTCATTTTACCGCTAATAGATCGAAGTCTTTTCGTGTTGTATAATAGAGCAATTTCTCCAAATGCAACTCCTGGTCCGAAAGTTCTTTGGAATTTGTTTCCCTCGTAAATGTCGAAATCTCCTTCTGCTGACACGTACAAGTGCGAGCCTATAAAATAACATACGCTTATAAAATTTACATATAAATACGTAAATTACATTAACATTTATTGGAGTCGCTTTGTCAACGGTATATATTAGTATAATACATTTTTAATATTTGTATAATAATATATAAAAGTTTATAATATAATAGGCATACCCATATCGCCCTCGCGGATGACTAAAGTATTAGCGGGAATTTGTTTGGGGTACATAGCGGAGACGAGCGCTTCCACTTGGTTTTCTTCAAGATTACCCAGAAATTCGTTCTCCAAAATGGCCCTTTTGATTTGCCTCGCACTCCTGCAAAAAAAAAGAGCAATAATATTATGTTCCACTTTTCCGAAAGGACTAATGTATATATAATACAATACATTTAATAAAAAGGATAATAATTTTTACTTTTTTTGATATTTATTATTAATATTTATTATTATTTTCAGGTCACCTGGCATCTTTCTCGTATACGGGCGTCGGTGCCGAGGGTGGCGTCGGCGTTCTTCCGATGACGCCACCCCTTGGATTATTCACTTGCTGTTCGTCATTGTTCACAGAAGTCACATCTTCTTCGGGTTGCTCTTGATGTGTTGGGAGATGATTGACATGATTGGCTTCAGACGGCGGTGACGACACTATGACTTTTGTGAGCGATGAGGATGACGCGGACGACGATGGACCGGTACCATTTACAGCTACCGCCGGCAAGGTACCAGGTAACGGACGTATCTAATAAAAATTAAAATGATATAAAAGAAGTCTTTTTCACTGATTAAAAAGTTCGATGACTTTTGTAAAATTATACTTTTTTTATTCATGTGTGAGTAGTTTATAAATTACGTTAATAAGACGTACGACGCCTATAGTGAAGCTGGTGGAGTCCTCGTAGCCCGGCAGAGGGGTGAGATTAATGCTACCCCTCTGCCCGAGGATGTTGGCCCTCGGGAAGCACGAGAACCTCATGTTATCTTCGTCCAAAGCATGTCCAAAGCAAATTCTTTTGACGCCTGAAAAGAAAATTTATCGAAATGCTTTTTAAGCAAAGCGCCACTAAATTTGTATTATTTTATTAGAGAGAAGATATGGATTTACATTATGGAAATCAGATAAAATAAAACGTGCAAATATATGCATTGAAAATTCGTGATAGAAACATTAATTTTATTTTTTGTACATATAAGGCTTTGTGAAATTGTATAATGTATAACAAAATTGGGCAACATTTTTATTTCTTATTTTACCAATATGATTGCGTCTCTGTCAATAGCATGCTAATTAACTTACAACATAATTATTTTATTTGTAATATCTATCAGAAAGAATTTTTTTATAAGTTTGTGGAAAATCAAAATCTCACAGCGATCTAATTATTTTTTCATAATTAGTTTAATTAATTATTTGGACACAACTGTTTAATCTCTAACATTTTAGGATAATTGGTATAGTTTAAATCACTGTTTAATGCACATAGGTATCCAACATGTTTCGCAAATAGCAAAATGTTCAATAAAAAATCTTATTTCGTTAAGTGCGAGAATGAGATAATTTTTTCGCACTGAATACGATGCCGTTATCAGAATTTGTTAAAAATTTCAGGATTTGGAGTAAATTGGAATAAAATAGCGACCAAAATGGCCGATTTTCAATATTTTTTTACTACAAAGAAAAGAACTTGTTTCTACATAATGAAAAAAATTAAGATTGTTATACAAAATAATAATGTTATTATTTTTTCATCCATATAAAAAAGTTATAGGAACCATAGTATTAGCAAGTAATTATTACATATAGTTGTCCCAACCTTAGCAAGTGTAGCTGCTATATGTTTAAAATGCAGCTTTAATATAACTATGTATTATCAGATGACAACAATTGCATACTATCAATTGTATACTATATAAAAATAGAACCTGTTTACATGCAGTTCACTTCTATAGCAGCAAATTAATGGCAGAAACGGAGCAGCTCTACACACAGCTTAGCAATCTGATGCAAATTGGCATCAGAAATCGAGCAGAGTCTGCCGCCAATCTGCTGTACCAGATTAGATTAGCTTAAATTATATCGGAAGACTCTGCCGGAAGAACACGAGTTTAATGCAGGCACAGTCGCTGCTAATCTACTGGCATACTATGGACATTTCGCTAAGAATATAAATAACAAAGAGAAATTACAATAACAAATATTTTATTTTATGTGTCAAAATTCTTCTTGAGTTAATGCTATATTGATTTTTCCTCATTGATTGTTAACGTTACCGCAACGTTGAAACAATATTGAACCAATTGATTTTCCATATCTTTATTTTTTTTAAATAAACAAAAAATAGAAATTTATGTAAATAAGGTAAAATTGAATTTTATACAATATACATGTAATATGATAAAATAAATATGATAGAATTATATAAAAAGTCTATAATTTTTAATAAAAAGTAATATACAAATTTAATTTGCTAATAAAAGCAAACGTTAGCGTGCTGTATTAGATATCTTATAGATCTTTTAATTATACTAATTATTTGTTCTGTAGATTATATTAAAGAGATAGCATAATTCTTTGTTTTAAGCAACCGCATATAAAGATATTCTATCTACAATAAATGTTACTTATCATACGAAGAATTACGGTTCCAAGAACCGTATAGATAGGTATATCTTAACAACTGCGCAACTTAAATTCAATATAACTTTAATTTATATACACTTCTTTTTCGAACATATGAAATATCTTATAACAATAATTTCTTTTCGTGTAAATACCCTTACGATAAAAAACCTACAGGAATACGAAAAAAATTACAAGTATACCACTAAAGAACTTCAGTTCAATAGTTTTTATCAATAATTTTTTCGCATTTTTGTAGTTTTTATATATACCGTAAGGATATTTACACAGAAAAATTATTATAGCTGTTGTAACAACGTTCTCTATATTTGAGTAAAATCAATGGCAATAATCTAAAATACAATTTAATAGATTTAAACTAAATTTAGTTCATGATAGTATTTTCATGTTATGGTTGTTTAGACTTTCTATATAATTTATACAGGGAAGACAAAAATACATACATACATAAGGTCTTACATGTATATATCACATTTTAATGTGTTGCCAAAAGTTTAAAACTTTTTTAGATTCTACTACTTTAAAGTATCTGTGTAAAATTGGAACACAGTTCTTTTGCTGGTTTAAAAGCTATTTAATTTTTTACTTACTCTTGATTCTTGTGTAAAATTGCATTTTGTAGTACTTATTTACAAGTTAAAGAAGTAGTTTTTAATTTTAAATTAAATCAAATTTTTTACATATATTAATAAAACTCTAATATATATTCGTTTAAAAGTTTATTTAAATCCACTTACTTGTTTAAAAGTTATTTAACAAGAATTGCAGCAAAATAATATTTTTTTGTCATATAATGAGGAATTGCAAATTTTTCGTTGTTTTTTTTCTTGCAACCATGGTTTTAAGTCCAAAATTCGGGTATTTATGACCAAAATTTTTGCTTGTTAATTAGAAAAAAAAATGTATAAACCACCAGAAGTCTTCAGGTTTTTAATTTCGAAATATTATTTAGCTGATACTGTAGGTTTAAAACATTCTTAAACACATTTTCTTAAGTTAACAAGGAAAAGTGATAAGTATTATCGTCACAAAAGACCAACATTTAAATGAACTTACGCAAACACATAGACAAGTAAACAAGTATTGGAGTTGTTTGGGAAGCGCTTTGGCGTCAATTCGCCATTTTGAATTGGTAATCTCGCGTAGGAGCGTGTGTGCACAAAATTTGTACACTGAGAACTACTTTTAACATTCAAGTTTTAACAGCTAAATTATTTATTTGATGCCATGTACGTATTTAAATATGCGTTTGCATTTCTTGCACTTTGCAGATACAGATACAGAAATGTCTAAAGTTTAAATAGTCAAAGGAGTTTTATGGAAATAAGTCGTACAATCATGAATTAAAATTTATTTGAAAGCTCTTGCTTTGGTCTTTTAAATATCGTTGACTCTATTTAGAAGCAAGTTTTTTTTCACCTTAAAATAATTTTGAAAATAGCCAAAAATCATTTTGGCCCATTTCACCCGAATTTGTTCAAAATCTCGACGTGCTACGCAAATTCTGACAACGAAACATCTTCGGGGTACGCACTGTGGCACTTCAGAAAGAATTTCGGTGTTGAACAGCGTAATTATTTCCCGTCTGCGTCGAAGAAACGTTTAATTAGGTTGACAGTCGTCATTGAGCGGAACACGTAATGCTGGGATGATTATTTCGGTCACTCACTCGCTCGCGTTACGCTTCTCTCTTCATAGCGGCTCTTAACAGGTGATTATTCCTCGATATCGCTTCACGCGGAGGTCACTCATGACCGGCACTCGCGATTCCTTCGTCGAGCGTTCGAGATTCGCTCGAGTCGCGTTACGCTCATCGGATAACTACTCCACTTTTCGTGAGGCGCAGCTCTTTTTTTTTCATGCGACTCGATTCCGACGTGCGAGCCGATCGCTACCGCACCAGTCACATGCTTATGCTAATGGTGTTTGGAGCACGTGATATATTATGCCTTGACGTCACAATGCATTAGCACATGTTCATGATGAGAATATTCTCGACTCTACCAAGCCCGATCATCCTTTCCTTCTCGTTAAGATTACCAGTTCGCGGTGACAACTCTTCTGGAAAGAAGCGCTGTGAAGGTATTTTAAAATTCACTATAGACATTGCAATAAATGTGCAATCACGCATTTGCGATTTACGCATCGTCGCATCTAACACTTCTTTAATATTTATACGGTGGCTCAGAAATCAATTTTACATATAAAAGGTAAAAAGATTTCGTAGGTTATTCTCTCGAAGATTTTAAGTTTCGACTGTACAATTTTATTTTTCTTCTTTTCCTAATCAGCAAGAAAAAATTTTGATCGCGAATTCTCTAAAACTATAGCTGCAATGAAGGAAACAAGGAAGAAATTGATCTATAATGATTTTTGCAGCTTTGCTGCAGTTTTAAATAAATAATTTTTAAACAAATAAGTGGACCTAAAGGAATTTTTGCACGAATATTTATTAGAGTTTTATTAGTGTATGTAAAAATTTTGATTTAATCGGTAATACTGCTTCTCTATTAAATTTGCAATTATGTACTACAAAACGACATTTTACATAAGAATAAAGAGTAAAATTAAATAACTATTAAACCAATAAATAAATTGCGCTCAAATTTTATACAGATATTTAAACGTAATACCAGAATATTTTATATAATTTTTATATTTTTGATAATAATTAGAAATATAACACATACACCCTTAATTCTTCTGAATAAAAGTTAAATATATAATAAGTTCAATAATAATTTTGTTTTCTTCTTTTCATAATTTCCGAATTTTCAAGATATAGATTATAAAATAAAAATGAAATGCGTCTTAAAAATCCGGTTTGACATTGGCTGGCACCATTAATGCAGATTTCTTTTAAACTACTGACCGATGGTTTACGCGCTAAAAAGACGCCTTTAAAAAGTTATATGGCTGGTTTTATATATATGCGTATAAATTGTTTGCCGAATCGCAAGTGCAGCATAAGAACGGCTTCAAGAGCTAAGAGTCTCGCAAACGTTGTTTTCTCCAGCAGCGCTGAGGATCCGAGCATATCTTGTGAAACCCACTCGATAATCCAGGCCAGCGTTGTTGTTGATTTTGTCGCGACGCCGACGCAGTGATTCACTCGGTTTCATTAGAATCTTTCGCAAGGTGCACAAGATACCGGCACCTATTACGCTTCTAATCTTCCCTAGGATATTGTTTCACGGGAATCGTGAGCCGTCACTTTTTGTTTATCACCGCATATGCAAACAGGAATCTCGAGGTGAGATCTTTTAGACGTATCCATTATTCATATCGCTTTAAAGTCTCGATTATACCAATTATTACCGTTTCGCGACTTTGGTATAAAATGACTTTTTCTTCTTTGTCAACATTAAGAAAAAATATCATTTTTCTCGGCATCTTTGAATTTCTGGCTCTAAATACTTTGATAGTAAATAAAAAAAAGCAGTAATTTAAAATTAACCAGAAGCTTTTCTGTTCGCTTTTTATAATCGAAGAATTTTAATCAAAGTCTCTCAGCTTTACAGTTGTCTATAATTAAAACATTTTAGTATTGGAGTACCTATATATTAAAGAATTTTTATCTTTAACAAAACTGGGTAGTAATTAGTTGAAAAGTTAATAACTTTTAAATTGATTTAATTAATTTTAAATGATTTAATTTTTAATCTTTTTTTTAAGTTAAAAATTTATCCATGTAAAATCGAAAAAATTGTAAAAGAAATAAATACATCTCTACAAAAAAAAAACAATATTTCTTTGTTATTTTATATAAACTTAATTTACAAATAAAAATTAAATTTGATAATTTATGTTATAATTGTTTTGTGTAATCTAACATTAAAAACTTACGAATTTCTAATTTAAGATAAATAATGTTTTTCAAAATTAACTTTTAATTTAATTTTATTGTAACTTGTAACTAGTTAATTTTTTATTTACGTAACTTTTAGTATAATTAAATTAATTTTATAAGCCATTAACTTAATTTAGTTTAAGAAAATAAATCAACTTACCCAAACCCGATTTTCAATGATTATTTTTCAACAAACAGCTTATCAAAGAAAACACAATTCTGTTTTCCATTAAGTTTATCGAATATTTCATGTAATTAATATATGCTACGTTTCCAAAAAATTTTTATACAGTTTTTTGTTATACTGTTTCATGTTAAAATATCACAATTTCTTACTCATAAGTTACAAAAGTATTTAACGCACACAGACAAAAAATTAGCAATTAAGAAAGAATATAACACCTTCTTGGAAGAATTTATAATTATAATCTTTAACAGACATAATTTGCTCACATGAAAAAAATTTTCTTCGTGTAAGCAAATTACGTCCGTTAAAGATTATAATTATAAATTCTTCCAAGAAAATTTTATATTCTTTCTTACATACAACACAATATATTATCGATTCGATACTAATTTCTTTCTGTGCAGATATAATCTTAATTCGAGAACTCGTGTAATTTTTAAATAATGCGTGGCCCCTTTACGGATGCAAGGTCGGCTTGTTCTGGATTGTAAGTACTATATTGGGACCATGATAACGCTATTTGATTAAACATACGAGCAAACGATTGCCCAAACCCTAAATATAGCTCGTCCGTTGTGTAAACGTTCGTCACGCTGCATGCACGATAAGCTCTGTGTCCGATCAATTAATTAACGATTATCTACGAAAAAATGTATTGAGAAAAAAAACAATCTTTTGGAACTGTCTGCGATAGGACAACATTGAGTTAGTAGCGATTTGCAAGCAGTTGCATCGCGGTGAAGTAATTGAATTTGAGCCTGTGAGATCCTATCGCGCGCGCCGCGCTACAAATATTATATAACCGTAATTAACGAAGCGATATTATCGTTGTTCATTATCCGAGCGGGTAAATCACGCGTTTTGCCATCGCGTCCAGAAATCAAAGATAAGAAAGCCTCCGCGCTTCCGGTATCGCGCAATGCATGAACTAATTAGGCGACTTTTACGTAACAAAGAAACGTAAAAGTCAGAAAAGCACCTCAGCTCTTATCATTTAAAGCTCGTGAAAAAAAAGAGCTTTGCCAGGCTGTTGCACGCAATGGGAAATTTTACAGCGTAGTAAAATAAATTTAAGTATAATTAACTAATTAATCGTCAATTGTAAAATAACTTTACAACACTAATACGTTATCGTAATTCATATTTTTATAAATGTTCGAGTAACATCTAAATAATGTTTTTCTTAAAATGTAAATTTCACTTTAAACTTGAAAACTTAGAAGAGGGAAGGGGGAGGTAGATATCCCTTTTTAATTTTTTAGATAACTCAGTGAATACTATCGCGACGCATTTCTTATCAACACTAGTTAATAGAGTTCTACTAATTACTCTATAGGTAGAAGATTATATAAAAGTTTATTAGGTTTATAGAACGCAATTTACAATTTATTGAAGAGGGAAAAAAAAGATGTATTTGTGTGAGATAGCAGGGGATGGAATACTAACAACTAATGCATAAAAAGTATTATTAATTATAAAAAAATCACTAAATAATAATTCTTCATGGATTTTACATACTAATAAATGCTATAAAATGTTTTCTAAACATTTTTATGAAATATATTTTATTTGAAAAAAATAATTTCTTTGGCTTAAAAAATAACTTTTTAAAAAATACTGTTACTAAATTACTAAGCAGCAAAGAAATTTGCAACGTATAAAGTTGTAAAGCCACAAGATCAGTTTTACACTCGTAATGTAATACACTCACAATCATCTCACGACATGATATAATTTTATATGCCGAATTTATTATTAAACATTATAACACATATTAAATTCAATTACATTACTTCTAAATCACATTCCAGGCTTTCACAAGCTAGACTAAAGTTAAAAAAATTAATATCTAACATGTTTTTCAAAATTGCATGCGGAATATGCTGTACGTAAAAAGTGTTGCTACCTGCAAAATTAAAATTTAAAGAACGCAGTGAACACTAATGACCAATAACCATCCTACAATGTCTAGATAGACTATAGTGAAGTAATTTTAACGATTGCTTTTAAAATTTAACGTGAATTATACGAGAAATGGTATTCCACCACCCTACATAAATCTTACATATCGTTTTTTACTCAAAATAATTATAACTAACGCGATCTTTTTAATGGAACAGCCGTTTGCATTAATGCAGTATTTGTGTTCGATACATTTAATTATCGATATTCGTTGCATTTTGTATTTACAATAATAATAAAATCGCAATATAACAAGTATTTTTTATTCGTGCGTTTCATGGAGGAAAGATCCGAAGATTAAGCAAACGAGAATTAAATCGGCGGTCGATCGGCAACGATTACACGCAATTTCGTGTTCTTAATGCGAGATGACATTTCCTGTCTCTCTGAAGCAGCGTCCATGCGTCGTTAACGGCTCGGAATTAAGGTCTCGAAGGGGAAATAACTGCGGTTCGCGCCTCGATGTGCAGCGATGCGCTCGACATGGCCAGGCAGCGCATCGCGCGACACTTCTTTCGCTTCGCCTTTCAGCTCGACTGTTTATGTAAAAATTGCGAGGTCGCGAATCGCGGAAATGACGGGAACGTAACGATATTGTAATCTGTTACACAATGCGCGCTCGGTGTCGATTTCCCTGACGGAAAACACACCGGCAATATTTAAACCCATGTGTCGTCGGTTGCGAAAAACCGATGACAAGGAAAAAAAATAAGTCGTACAATATAATTGCTGCCTTGTTAAATTTTAAAACATTCGGGCGTGTATTTTTAAATCGAATTATTATTTGTGGACAGTAACAATTCGAGTTTTAATAATTGAAGGAATTTATAAAACTCTTTTGTAACTCGAGTGTCTTGTCTTCGATTGTAAAAATATAATTTAAATCTTTCAGATCTTTTTTTTACATATTTGCTTTCATTATATTATTGTAAATAAATTTGTTAAAATTGTTTTTAGCAATAATAAAATTTGATTCATCAATAATAATTTTTATTGTTTACTTATTAATAAAAGCAATTATATTATTAATAAAGTTTTATGTTTACAAAATTCTAATCAAGTCGAGAAATGACTGAAGTAAATGAAGTCTAACGAGTCAAGTTTTTTAAATGTAAATGTTGTTTCTTCATACGTTTCGCACGTGCTTTGATAACTATGTAAAGATTTTTCTCCCGTATTAGTGTGTCAATTATGAGTTTCCAATTTTAGACTTTGTTACTACACGTGGCGATATTTTTACGTTTCGTAAACGTTTTATAACGTAACCCAAAGTGATACCATGGGCCACAAGTATGCGTTAAAGTATGCAGCGAGCAATTGCCCAATATTTTATCGATGTATTTGCGGAGAGGTCTGTGTACACATTTCAAGTCGCGGACAATTAAGGTAATATTGTTTGGTAACGTCAGTTATGTAGGCGTCTCTTTATTACAGGCGCGTTTAATCAACTGTATCGACAACCGCGCCGTTGCCGAGGTTAATTAACTTCATCCATGCCTGCATATGTGTATGGCAGTAATTAATTTTCTCAACGCGACACGTGCGTTTTACGTGCGTATGACGTTCGCCTTGTGACGGATAGTCACTTTTTGTGGCTTCATTTAGCCATTACATTCGAGTCGTCGGTCGCTCGCTTCCTTCGGGTTTTCGCAAGTTATATTTGTGCCCCGAACAAACAGAGATATAAACTCGGTAATAAAAACGGAACTGCCATTAATATTCAGCTTTGATAAAAATAGATTTTTCCACGGCACAATGATTTTTACGTATTCGATAAAAAAGTGATACATTTAATGTGAGAACACGTCGAGCTTTAATTTTCTATGTAAATATTCGTTTCTTTTAATTAATATACGTACTATGCGTTTGTCAATGAAAAATCCAATTATGTATCTCTTTACATACGAGATAATCTCAGAATAAAATATATTACGCATGTAACGATGTAATAAAATAAAATAATGGAAAAGTTGTGAAACTACGGTTGAACGTAAAACGTTACATAATTTACACGCTGTTGGAAAATTCGTATGTGCTTTCGTGAAAAAAATCTGCTAGTTGAAGTTTTCGCGTTAAGTAATGAACATATTCATATATAAATTTAACACATGTCTGCTATGTTAACTGAGCTTAACAGATATAAAATGTAGAATTGTGAAAATTATTTAAAAAAATATGTTAAAAAGCAACACAATTTGCACGTTTTTAATATTTTCTTTTTTACATAATATTTTTTACAATATATATATATGTATATTTTTTTTTACATAAGAGTGTGAAATTCGGGTACCTCGAATAATTATACAAATCGAGTTATTTAACAGTTCAGTGTTGTCATGCTCTCGTTGCGACACCGATGAAACTTACGGAAACTTTATTACTCGGTTGTCTTCTTCGACTTATCGTCGCCGGTATGCACGTCGATCTTGAAATTTATCTAGAATCTGTGAAACGGTATCGGGAGCACAAACGAATCGACGTTTCCGTGGTTCGATTAGATAAATTGATCGCGCTGATGAAAATGTGCGTGCGGGGAGCCGAACGTTTCTATACACGGCCTTGTCTTCTCGACAGATCGAATTCGACAACAATTTTCGGCGCCTTTCGAAACTCACCCTTCAGGTTGGCGTTGGGAAATCTTTCAAGATGGATCGAGAATCTTGCGCCGGAAGGTCCTCGAAGGACGAAAGAGACGTGATGTCGAGGAGGATTATGCGTTTACCGCTCGGGCGATCGCGAAACGAAGAGACATAGGTCTTTCCCTCTTTTTTTTTTTTTTTTTTTCAAGTACGACCGCACGGAGGTGTACCGCACGAATTCGCGCGTTCGACTGATGCCCCAAGTACGACAAAGACGCAGAAATCTTATCTAGCCGATAACAGAGCGGCGACGGGCAGTGTCAACAGGCAGGTATATGTGGCGCGCGAGCATCTTATCTAATGAGTCTATTCTTTTTCCATTAATAAGGCCGCCTTCTTGCTCTTTGTTGAACACGCGTGTAAGTAATTGTAATTATCCATCGGAAAAAAAGTTGTATTCCTTCTTCTGGGTAGCTAAATTAACTTCACTTCTGCATACTTTATCGCATACCGATACAAGCCAGGAGTTGACAATTTTGTTCCAAACTTCTTTATTTTTCCTTATTCCTATTTTATTTTTTTTTCGGAAATAATTAAATGTGGTTTATTGAAAATAGTTTTGCACAAAAAATATTAGTCTCCTAATTCAAATTTAAAGAAGAATATGTATCATCGTGTATTTTGCTCTTGTAAATGATATTTTTTTATATTAAAAAATAATTTTTTGCTGAATAATGTTTTGTGCAAATGGAAGATAATATTAATTTGAATTATCTTATGTGTTACTAATTATATTTTTTTTGTTTATTTAGGAATATTTATACGATTTACATCGCAGAAATTTACATTTCCAAGGTTAAAGTAAAATGTTTGAACATGAGATAATAAACGTTCTTCGTATATGAATAGTAATATCTGTCTGCAGTGTGCGATATCACGACGTGATGATTCAGCAATGTCTCCAGTTTGCATTTCCATTAGTGAACGAAAATTCTACACGTGTGTTCTAAAATTTTCAATATACAGGAGTAACTGAACTCCAACTTAGTTCGGCATCTGATCCAACGATGTCTCATCGCAAAATTGTATGCGTCAGCGACGGCAATTATTGACATTAGCGAAGTAATTAAATAAATGTTCAAAGTTATACTTATGCATTATTGCAATATGTATACATTATTGTGCTTGAAGATATTGTCCGAGAACTGCTTGTTAAATTTTGACATTTTCAAGAACAATTAAGAAACCTTTGAAAACTATTCATTCGTTTCTCAGAACGTTTAAATAATTAAACACCTATTACCGACCACTGCTTAGCTATCTCAGAAGAGAACTCTTTTAGTTTACCGATAATTATTCGTGAATTAATAAACTAAAAATATTTTTCTTGTGATTTCATTTGCCTTTATTTTTTTATTCTTATCTGCGTAATGATGCTCTTATCACGAGTTTTATCACTCTTGTTTTTTGCGTTTTTTTAACGAGGCGACGACGTATAGTTTTATTTAATTTAGTGCCTTAATATATTTTTCTTGCAGTGAATAAAATTTATTTATTTATAAATTCAATTTTTTAAATGGTTGTGTTTTCGCACGTTATCTATAATCCGCATTGATTCATCGAGATGAGCAATCCATTTTTCTTTCTTATCATTCGCCTTTTTTTCTACTGGCAATTAGATAGCAACATTCGGTAAACAAAGGGGACAGCTTTTCTACCTAGAAATTGACCATCCATTGTTCGAAAGAGATTTATGATTTAGCTTATTTTATTTAAAGTTTTCTACATTAGCTAATTATTTAAAGAATAAAAATTATATTATTTTTTCGATAATTTTAATAATATTAATCTTATTAATAATTTAAGTTTGGATTTTATAAATTTGTAAAATCACAATTTTGTATTAAATAACAAGCTACGATAATATTACCATAAATCTTTTGTATATGCTTTAAAATATAATTAATTGGCTTTTTAACAGGAGATAGAAGCAATCTGCAAAATGTTTGCGTTAAAAAAACTAGTTTCTTTTAATTTTTATGTAATTGAATTTAGAATATTGTTCAATTTTCATATATTTACATGCTATAAAAAAAAAATATTAATGAAATGCAAAAGGGCTTATAAAAATCTTTAAATCTTTAAAACGTAAAAAAAATCACAATCGGACTTGTGCAATTTTTTCCACGCTAATTAGAGTCTAAATACAACTTTATATAAAGGAAGTAAAAAGGGAGTTTGTGTAATTTTCAAGTTCTTTTTCCACTCTACGAGATTTAGAGAGAGCATTCAACAAGATTTAAAGATCATTAATATTCTGTCTCGCGCAGTAAGAACTATTAATAACACGTATGTTAATCTGTCAGAAATACTCGCCTTTACGCTTCTGCACTCCGGCAATTATCTCTGTAATCGTATGCACAATAAAATGTACAGTTTCACTTTGAAAAAATGACACTGTACTTGAAACTCGCGTTCACAGCTACATTCTTTTAACTCCTTCACGTCGAATTGTTTGTAATCGCACGACGATCGTTCGTCACCAATTTGTCAGATTTGTCAACTGTCACTTGAATGCCTGACCGTTCAATCGTGCCACTCGATCATCGAAAATCCAAATTCATTATTAGACTAAGGTATCATTAATCGTCGTTGCAAATTATGCACCACGCGGTTAAGCAATTCTTTTCTTTTTTCTTTGGCTACAAATTGATGCGAGATGATCGAAAATTCACCACCGTCGTAATTAATTTATTAGTTACTTCCGCCGGTGAAAGTAACTCTCTCACGCGGTGATCCAGAGGAGAACTGTGCCAATGAAACGTCCGCTTAGCTCCTTTTCTTCATATCGAATTCCACACGTGTCGCGGCGCGGCTTATCGACATCGGCCGTCGATTCGTCCGATTGGAGCCGAAAAGTGCTGATAAGCGAAACAACGCCGGTGCTATCGACAGGCCGGCCTCGGTGCCACTAACAGAAAAACACGCTCACACCTTTTCTGCGATGGTAGATGCAGCCGACGACGTGGGGATATTGGTAATTATTATCGTTTGGCACTCTTATCCTGCGATATACCGGGCGTCGCGCTTCAGATCTTCAGAGATACAAACTGGATAGTGATCAATTTGTATATTTACAAATTACAATTTCCAGTACATTCAATAGAAAATCAAGATCGTCTGAAATCGTATAAAAATTAGCAAATTAGTCACGCGCACCAGATTAATAAAAAAAAATAAAGCTTCGTCGTACACAGTATATTCTCACGTCGTTATAGAAAAAGCATTTTTCATTCCTATCCTAAAGCAGTTTTTGAATTCTTATCTCAAAACGTTAAATTGAAATCTAATCGGTATTTTAGATCGACATTATGTGTTAGTAAAGTTAATTGACGTCCTCTCATTGTCCCTCTCGCCGTCGCTCGTCTTTTTCTCGACCGCTTTGATCATCGCGGAAAAGATTCCATTCTGTCTTTGCGTTAAATCTGCCGGTGAGCCCTCCTCGACGATTTTGCCCTCGTCGAAAACAACGATGCGATCGCAATCTAACAAGGCCGTTGCTCGATGCTACATAAAGAATAGTTTCGTTAAAACGTTATTCTTGTCCAACGAGAGATTAAATTTTCAAGCGCAAAAATTTAAAAAGTTACTTATTGGAAATACCTTCTCACTTCTTTAATTCATAGTTTTCTCTAATTTTAATTATATTATAATTCTATTTTTAATAATATTTTTCTATTTATTTTTACATGCAGATGTAATTTTTACAAATATTGAGATTATTTTCAATTTTGCTGACAAGGAATTGTTTGTTGCAATCAGACTTGAAATATGTTTAATTGATAACAATATATCATAATAATCTCTCATTAAAATCTCGAATTTATTTGTGCGTAAATTTGAGAATTTAAGAGATTCGAGAGATAATTTAGCAAGTATTAGAGCAGATTCAGTATATATTTTATGATATCTGTTAATCGATCAAATTTCAATCAAAGTTAGTCGATTCAACGTTGCTGAAAGCTAAAACATTCGTTAGTTCGTTTGACAAAATGCGCGTCTGGCTTGTAGAGCGTTTACTAACCGCAATGGTGATCACAGTTTTGTCCTCGAAAGCGACAGCAGCCGCTTTTAAGAGTGACTTCTCGGTGGCTATATCAAGCGCGCTGGTCGCTTCGTCGAGAACGACGATGCTCGATCGCCGAAGGATCGCACATGCCATGCAAAGCAGTTGCAGCTGGCCGGCTGAAAAGTTCTCGCCGCCCTCTCGTACCTCAAGATCTATATTAAATTATAATATACATATAATTTCCATCACATTACATTATTATTTATATTTAATTAACATATTTATTTATATTATTTCTATTATTTCTATTATAATTATTTCCATTTAAATAAACACGCCGTGTTGTGTGCGCATGTATTATGTTACTTTGTTATTTATCGTATAAATATTAGTTTATTATATACTTAGTCCTTCGGGATGCGCAGCTACGATATCTTTGATTTGCGAAAGTTCCAAGGCTCGCCAGATTTCTTGATCCTCGTGTTCCGAAAATGGATCCAGATTTTCTCTATAACACAGTACAACTCTTTTTTGAGACCTGAATAAATAAAGTATTTTCAAAGTGTGAATTTTTGCTCGCTGAAAATGGCGGCCAATAGAGTTGGCTATTACGTACGAACTTTTAACTGAAAACAAAGAATCAAATGCAAATGGAATAAAAAGGGTAAAAATTAATACTTTCGCGTGGTATTAATGAAAATTGGAGGAGAAATTTGATGTTGGTGCTACAACGCCTTGAAAATCCAGGAAATCATTCTTTTTTAATCTGCCATTTTTCTCAAAATTGTGACGTAATAGACAGCTTTGACCGCCTAATTCGTTTTCATTCGACCAAAAATTCATTGGAACACGCTTTGTTTATTAAAGTACCCCCAAAAAAGATCTATTTATGCACAACTGTGTGTGTAATCCATTTCGCAAGCTCGAATATGTAATTTTTAGATGAACACCGCGCAGGTATTACGTTTAGCGTATAGACGCGACGCGAAAACAACTGTAAATTGCGTCGAAAACTAGACGTTTCGCAATAATAAGAGATTTGCGACTGTATTATTTGCGTATACCTGATCGTGCCGCTAAACATTATCGCATCCTGCGGTATGGCCGATAACCGCGATCGCAATATTCGAAGAGGCACTTGCCGGATGTCAATTCCATCCAGCAGGATGCGTCCTTGGCTGATCTCGATTAATTGGAAGAGGGCCATCACGGTTGATGATTTTCCGCTACCGGTTCTTCCACAAATACCCAACTACGAGTAAACGTAAAATATTACGATACATTATACGTTACGGTATATTATAATATATTATAAATATATATAATTATATATTATACATAAAATACAATAAAATATGCATTTTTATTTTGTTATATAATAAAATAAAAAAACTTAGATATTATTAATTATATATAAAAATGAAATTTATATATATATATTATTTTTATATTTACACTGAGAGAAAAAAATTTCTAAATTTTAATAAATATTTAAATAATACTAATAAAGTATTTATTGTAAATAAATATTTTAGAAAGAAAAAATGACTCTTAAATTAAATTAATGGTTCTTGTAAATATATGTTTAAATAAATTTTTTGTTTACATTTAAATATTTTATTAGTACTATTCGATTAGATATTTATTAAAATTTAGTAATTTTTCCTGTAGTGCATGTATATAAATTTATATATCTATAAAATTAATTATTTATTATTGTTATATTAATATTATCAAATTTTATATGTATAAGTATTATGATAGTGATAATGCTGATAATATAATAGTAATAAATAATTAATTATATATATAATTTCATATTTTAATTACATTATCATATTACATATTTATTGTTTTATTTACAGATCATTGAATTACCTTTTGTCCAGCTGGTATTTTCAAAGACAAATCTGTGATCACCGGACTTCTATCTACATCGAAGCGCAGAGAGACATTCTCGAAAACGATCTCGCCCCTATTAGGCCAGTCATTGGCCACTTGTAAGCCTAAAAACTCCGGCATATAATAAAATTAGCACGTGCGCGATAAGAAAGATAACACGGAAAATAACCAAGTATATTAGTTGACTCGCGATAGATATTTTCGCATTGTCTGGTGTTTTGTACATCGAGCTTTCGATAATAAAGCACCGAACCGGAAGTTGAATAATTGCCCATTGGCAAATTTCGATCAATATTTTTTTTAGTACAATCGAAGTACTACGCGTCGATCTGATAAACGACGATGACAAAAGACGAAAGATTACCGCGAGACAGTAAGTCACTCGATAGTTAATAATACAATTTTCAAAGCTTGTTTACTAACTTCTGTTTGCGTTGCTAATTAAAAATTATGTAACGTCTCTCTTATAACAGATTAACAATAAATTTCGTTTAACGACGTTCATTAATATCGATGTGTCGCGAGCTTGGAATGCACGTGTAAAAAGAAAAACAGGCTTTATCCGCGATGTTTGCTTTGATATTAAGTACGCACCAAAACACAGAAATTTAAACGATGATAACACACACATGAGCTTCTCGTGACTTAGCAATTTACGAGATCTGCGCAGAGATTTCAGATTGAAAATAATTACCGTTTTCGTGACGTTTCTCCGGTTGTGCGTTTCTGTACGCGCAAATGCGGGCTACGCTCCCCATGTATAACTCGATCTCTGCAATAAACTTGATCACCCAGTTCAACATCGGTACTAAGAGAGTATAATTGATTGCCAAACCTACTAATCTGGGCGTTACACGGTTTGGGTACAACTCCGCAGAGAGCAGAGCCGTAGAGATGGCTATCACGACGATAAAGGCGCCCAAATAATCCTAAAATTATATTCGAGAACAACGAAAATCATAGAAGAGTTCTGTGGTGAAAATTTTTCTTAGCATTTTTGTCAAAATATATTGGAACTCTCAGAAATGTCGAGAAGGTTTACATCTCGATCTTAATTTTTTACATTTATTGTATTTGATTCGTTGTGTTTACCAAAGCGATGCTGAACCATCTGATGCTGCTGTTCAGAATGAGAAATGCATTAGTGTTTATGTCGAGGCGTTTCATCATCTCCTTCATGAAGCGATCCTCTTGTTTGAATGCTCTAATTGTCGGAAGGCCGGATAGAGTTTCTGAAAAATGCGCTACTACCGATCCTCTTGTGCTTGAAACATAGAAATTTATATGAGATTGTTAGTGCATTTCAACAAGAAAAAAGAAGTAAAGAAAGAATTTTTTTAATTTTTTAGTTTTAGAATAAACGCAATTAAATTTAATTACTCGCAAATGTGCTAATTTGTACAAATTATACTTAATTTAAATTTCTTTGAATGAATTATTATTTATTGACTGTCATTATTAATTAATTATTTATTTATAAGATTTTAGAGATTTATTCGAATATTAATGAAAATTTTTAATATTTTTTTCTAATGTAAAAAGATAAAAAAAAGAATTAAATATTTGGTACGCAAAAAATCGTAATAATTATATCAATACCTGCCATCTAGACATTGTAATTGCCTGGCACCGGGTCTGTAGAATTTTTGCAGAGCATAATAAGCGCAGCTAATCGGTACAACGGCAATCAGAAACCACGGTGAAATAATAATATTGATAATCATCACCGAACCACAGAGTAATACAAAATTTGTCAATCTTTTGATCGCTGTAGCCATTTTCTTGAAAAAAAGAAAAGGAATTAATTTTATTAAATTTATATCAGTCGATTGTTTTATAACAGACGTTATTAGATTCTTTTTTATTAAAAAAAAGCAGAGAAATTAATAGAATTTTTATTAAAATGATTTTATATCCTTCGATTATTTTCAACAAAATTTACATATTAAATTACTTCGATAAATGCGGGGATACGAGAATAATATCATTGTTAAGCTATTAAAGTACGTCTATATACCTTATCTATGACACTCATGTCTGCACTAAATCTGCTTAGGATCTTCCCAATGAGATTACATTCGAAGAATGAGACGGATGCTCCAAGAAGTCCGACGATAGCTTTCTGATGAAACTTCCGTCTTGCTCTAGCACCTGCCCACTGACCTGATACATTGTAGAGTATTGATAAAAGAATGGAGCTCACACATATGATGATGTACACCATGAAGTAAGATACCGTCTAGAAAAGAAACGACGTACAAAATTATTTTATAGAATACGTTAATCGCGTGCTGTTGTAAAAATAAAATCTCCATTATGTTTTAAGCATTAAGTAGCGCTCCAATAATCTTCTCATATTTTGCGGTTATTTATAAATTATTCTTGGTTCAAGAGCAATGTCGAAATAATTGATATCAGTAATATTTGCGATTAATAAATTATTAATATTATTACCCAGAAACACAGATCTCTGGATTCTTTTCAATTACGAGTTTCTGAATGCGTAAGTATTTTTATTTTTGTAAAATCAATCATGACGATATTGTATATTAATATTTCAAATATCTATTTACATTCGCTGACGAACGAACACTTTTCTCCATCCATTCACTTAACCAGAAGTCAGTGTATACGCGAAGGATTTGAAAGGCCAGTGCTGCTACAGTGCAAACGAGTCCCGGTATCCATCCAGCGGCTTTTGGATATTTCATCCAAACCATCCTAGTGACCATTCCACTTTTATCGTTGACCTCGAGTTTACTTTGTCCATCCACATCTTCATCGTTCAAAGCTAAAAGCGAGATTTAATACGATCTAATTATAGATTTAGTTTAGATTTAGACTCTTGTTTAAAAATTGACATGTTATCTAGTTTGAAGTCTCTAATTTTAAGCCTATTTTCCGCATTTTTGATTGGTTGTAACTTGTTAATTTAATAAATGTTTTACTGTTTAATTAATATAAATATAATAACTGCATAAATGTTAATTAATGTAATTATTATATTAAATAATTATACAGTTGTTTAATTAATGTTAATATTTACTAAAGTAAAAGATTCGCTGTTACGGTCTGGTTCTATAAATAGAAAAGAGGAAAGAATCATAAAAAATTTAGAGAAACAAATTATATATAAAAGCATACAGCAATAATTTCAGTAACTAACTTTCTTCCAAGTCATCCATGTCATCGGTAGTTCGCGATTCCATCGATAAAAATCGTTTCGACGGAAGATGATGTTGATCTCGCTGCTGAGAAATCCTAAAGAAAAAGCGAACAAAATATTTAATTTTCGATTGCTTATTTATAATTCCTTTTCCACAATTCATGTTGTAATTACTTCTTAGATCCTCTTAGATACTTGTTAGATCCTGGCCTCAATCGAGACAGAACATTTTTATCTTTGCTCGTTGTCATTTCATCCAGATATCTAAAATTTGCGTTATCATTTCCTCATCGTTTTATCAATTATATTTTATTGATGATAAATCACGTTATATTATCTATACATAAAAAAGACTTTAAACCTTGCAGAGAAGAATTGCTTCAATACGCCGCTGAGTTGTCCATTTTCATAAGTGGGATTTTTCTTCCTATGAAAAAATAAAACTCAAAATAATAAACCTATCGTGTTAAAAATATACAACTGTATATTATTTCACGTACATAATTTTGTAATTGCAAATATACGTTTAAATTGGAAAATCAAGAACTCGCGACAAATAAAAAAAATCTTGAAGAAAAATTAATTTGATAAAATAATGTGCGAAGAATATCACGTCTGATTTATTTCTTATCTAATCGCATCCTATACATGCTTGAACAAAAGAAGTAATTTCAAAATTTGTATACTTTGGTGGTACGTGTTGACTTTCTAGAATTATCGGCGTGCTGTTTTGACGGAAAATCGGCGGCGGCCGTTTTTGCACCGGAAGACTTCTCAATCTAATAATGTTGTGATGTGTCCTTTTCTTGGCCACGTCCCATTCTTCCGTTGGTACCAAAAGATCTGTGAGAATGTAACTCCAGTACCTCGATCCGGATAAAGTTCTTCGGTGCCGTCTTAAAGGTACAAACGCTGGTGGATTCTGAAAGGTTCGCAATTCAGATCAACGTTTAGAGTTATTTAAAATCATTCAAGCGTATCAAAGTTAAAGATAGGACCGCTAATATATAAGATTCTGCTCTTTATGACATTTACCACATGAGCATCGCGATCGATGATCCACGATCCATCACTTACTCTTTTCATTTTATTCATTCCGATCCTATGGACTAGTTTGACCAAGGACCATCGGTCCTTGGCAATCTTCTGAATGTGATTCTGGTCCTTGCGTTTGGAATCCACGATTCGCCACTCCGCCGCCAATTCAGAATCCGTATTCTCGATGCTGGATTTCGTTCCGACCGCGCGAACTCGACAGCCATCCATGACAATTATCTTAAAATAAATTTTTATGCAACTTCTAATTTTTTTATCTTCATCAAATAGATCTCAGTCTAATTGTGCAATAGAATAGCATATATTTTTATTAGTGCACCGCGTGACACAGAGTGTTTCCTGTAATTTGATCATTTAGAGATCATCAATATTAAAAAAAATGGAATGGTATACTTTCATTAAAAAAAATAAAATAAAAAAAAATTTAATCGTACAAGATACGAACAGAAAAAATCACATTAAAAAAATCATATTTTTTTAAACTTTGCATAAGGTATTAAAAATGTAAAATAAAACCTGATGAGCAGCCGACAGTAGCTCTAATTTGTGAGTGACCATAATAACAGTTCGACCGTTTCTCAACAGGAGCTTCTTGATGCCGTTATCAAAGATCTGCTGACCTACGTGCTGATCTAACGCCGACAGTGGATTGTCCTGCAAGCAATTTTAGGTATTGTACCTGCACGTAAATTTTTCCTACGGAAAACTGACGTCGAAAATTTATACAAGATATAAAACAAACGGACCAGAAGAACGACGTCGGCGTCACTGTAAAGAGCTCGAGCTATGGTAACCCTTTGCTTCTGCCCACCGCTCAAATTGATACCCCGTTCGCCAATTTTAGTCAGATCTCGACCGGGAAGTATGTCCACGTCCGGTTGAAGGGCGCAAGCATGTAGGACGTTGCGGTATCTTCGCGATCGATACGCAGATCCAAAGAGAATATTGTTCTTCAAGGTTGCATTCTGAAGCCATGGCTGTTGTGCTACATAGGCTATCTTTAAACCCCTGAAAAGAGATGTTTTTAGTTAATTAAAATGTGTTATTGTTATAATTATAATTTTAAAAGCTTGAAAAAAATCGGAGCTTTTCGATCTTTCTGCAGATTTTTTTTTACAAGCAAGAAAATAAAAATTTATCTACAATGAAGAAAATCCGTGAAAAAATTGGATAAAAAAAACGATTTTTTCCAAGCTTTCAAAACTATAGTCATTAAAGTCTATAATTTGATTTTTTCTCTTTTTTTGTTATAATTACTTGGTCCATTCTATATTTCCACTTGTTTTCTGAATCTCTCCCAAGAGCGCCAACAGTAAAGAGGTTTTTCCACTACCAGTTTTTCCCACTATAATCGTCAATTGTCCTGCAGAAAGTATCTTTAGTTTATTATATTTAATTAAATTATTACGAAATATATTGAATTTAGTATATTTAAAATAATTTTTGAAATATATTAAATTTTTATGTTTATATTGTTTTATATTTAGCTAATTTGCGTATTTTTTTTTTAGCGTTCTTAACCTCGTGGGAAATTGAGAGCATTGACCATCAACGTGTTTTCGTCAGATCCCCAGGTGAAAGTGCTAGGTGTAACTTTGAGGACATACTCTTCTAGATCTTTTTCGAATACCGTATCAATTGAGGAGTCAATTGGAGGAATCAAATCGTAATCGCGCAGAATATTTGATTCAGGATCTTCCTCGCCTTCCACAATATTGTCCAGCGATCCGAAAGTCGTAACGCTGTTTATTGTTTGCATCTTGTGAAGTGAGTGATGCATCACATCAATCTAAATTAGCGAAATAAATATATTTTATAATGTTGCAGTTTGTTATATTTGGGGAAAGCGGAATTATAAGGAGTAAATTAAAAAAAAATTAATTGTCTTGATAATTTTACTGTCTTTGTGCAATTTATACATAAAAAATTAATTCAGTGAATTATTTTAAGACCTTTGATTTAAAACAATACTCACGTCGGTATACGAATTTGTCTTTGTCAAGTCTGCCGTCGAGTTTCTAACGTTTGCTTCGGGGAGAATATTCACGATCTCTGGAAGCTGAAGAAACTCCTCCAGTCTTGTTGTAGAAATCTGTAAACCGGAATAAGAAGGAATGTCTCGCATTTAAGGGGATTGAGTTGAGAAGTGGTATCTCTGAGAGCGTTATTCCTCACCATGGCATTGATGATAATCGGCACTAGCACCGGAAAGATGAAAAGCGGCATTGTCAGCTGCGAAAAGAGCGCGAGACTGGCAAAAACATTCCCCGCATCAAGATTCCGTTCCTCCAACAAGAAATAAATCCCAAATGTGAAGAGAGTGACCAGAACAGAGAAAACGTGCGTCAGGAAGTCTGTAACATTAATGTATAAATTTATCTAGCTCTTTTTTTCGATTAAATTATTAGAAGAACACTAAGTTATAAGAATTATCACGTAAAAGGATTATTAGCAAACAAGATTGTCTTTCTCGTTTCCCGCGAGAGATCGAAGAGAGATAAAAAATTAGAAATGTCTATTATAATTAAAATAGACATTTAAAAAAAAGAGAATTATTTACTGATAAGCGCCCAATATATAGAGTCTCTTTTCAGCAGCTTTAGTTCCTGCTCTCTGGTTTTGCATATGCGATCTTCAAAGAGATTCTCCCAGGCGCGTAGCTTAATGAGCCGTATCCCTTGAAGAATTTCGTTAAGTAGGCGAAGGCGCGCGTCACTTTTCTCCTGAAACATTAGAGATTTACGCTCAGAGAAAAATTCGTAGTGGCAAAAGTGACAAGTATTTATACATATAATTAATGCATACAGTTCAACAAACTATTT